>NC_056746.1:357177991-357271671 GCF_019279795.1 Protopterus annectens | reverse complement strand
CACGGGCTAAATTGACAGAATGTGAGAAGGGTGGAGTTGGTACTGTGTCCTGGGCGGAAGCCGTGCTGGGAAGGAGAGAGTAACTGGTGTTTGGTAAGGAATGGCAAGAGCTGCAGGTGGATGCATTTTTCAAGAAGTTTGGAGATTGGGGAGAGGATGGCTATGGGGCGGAAACTGGAGACGTTACAGTTTTTGCCACCCTTGTGGAGTGGAAGAATAAATGCAGTATGCCATAGTTTGGGTACATAGGATTCAAGCAGTGATCTATTGATCAGGATGCTGATAGGCAGAGCAATAATGTCAGAGGCTACTTTTAGGAAGGAACGCTGTCAGGGGCACTGGAGCAAGGCTTTAGTTTAGAGAGGTTTCTTTATTAGGTTGGTGGAGATGGGTTTGAATTTGAAGGGGGGGAGAGGAGGTAAGGGAAGATTAAGCAGGGAGGGGTGGAGGGTTATTGTTGGTAAAGGTCTTGGTTAGCTCAGCGATAGAAGGGGAGAAGAAGGTATTGAATAGTGAGGCAATTTCAAGGTCAGATTTGCTGGTGTCCGGACTGGGGTTGTTTTTTGTACCTGGCCTAAGGAGGGAATTAATACAGTTCCAGAATTGTTTGGGGTTTTTTTGCATGATTTGCTTGTAGTTTGATGCAGTAAGACTTTTTATCTCTAATGACTTGTTTTTTGGATAGGTTTCTCAGCTGTTTATATTTAAGCAAGATTTCTGGCTGTTTGTATTGGAGGTAGGCTTTCCAGGTTTTATCCCTTTGTAGCATAATCTTTTTGGTATCTTTGGTGAGCCATGCGGCAGTCTTAGTTTTAACTCTTTTTGTTCTTATTGGAGCTAGGGAGTGGAGGACAGTTACGAATGTTAAATTGAAATAGTCAACGGCTGCATCTAATGGTAGAGTTTTTAGGGGGTTCCAGTTAATAAGTTTAAGGAAGTCAGAGAAAGTAGTAGGGTTAAAGTTAGATAGGTTACGAGTATGAATGTACTGGTGAGAGTGTGGGGAAGTGGGTGTAGCTCGAAGGGTGAAGACAGGGAGGTGGTCTCCTAATGGGTCAGGAATAACACCAGATTTTATGATTTTATTAGGATGAGATACTAGGATCCAGTCAAGTATGTAGCCTGGAGGGGTTGATTTTGTTAGGTCTAGTAATGAAGTTAGTAAGTTGAGTGAAGTTAAATAGGTTGATTGTTATGGTGGGATTAGGGTTAATGATTTTTTCCCAGTCAATATTTACATCTCCCATAATGTAGGTTTCTAGCTTAATATTAGAGAAGGTCCAGGAGAGGATGTCTTCCAGGGTATTGGTGTTGTTACCAGGAGGAATATAGAGGGAAATGATGCAGATGCTTTTATGGTTATTTATTTTTAGTAGGCAGTTACAGGTTCAGCATTATTGAAAGAAGTGATGGGATTAGGGTAAGGAGTGATGGACAAGTGGTTGGAGTAGATTAAAAGCTACACCACCACCTCTTCTACGTAGGCGGTCAGATTGCAGAGAATGAAATCCAGGGGGAAGGAATTCAGAGTCACTTATGTGAGGTTTTAGCCAGGTTTCAGAGATGGCTACCATGTCAGGTAAATTGTGATTGAGCCAGGCATGAAAGAGGGTTAATTTATTTAAGCTTTGGGCGTTGATGGTGGGGAATTTGAGGTATTTACTGGTGGTTTTGTTATTGGTGCTGGGGTGGTTTGTTGGTGAGAAATTTGGTCCTGGATTGGGGTGAATGTCGCCGGCTAAGCAAAGTTAAGTGAGATGGGGAATAAGTTTATTAGGTTTGTACTTGGATAGAAGTGGCTGGTAGTGAATGGGTTTCGGTTTGTAGTATTTAGTAGTGCTTGGGAAAAGTTTTACTTTTAAGAGAAGGATAGTTTGGGAGGGAACTAAAGAGGCAGAGATGTTGTGGAAGTGGGCTGTAAGGAGGGGGTGGGGGGAAGAGGTGGAGAGTGTAAATGGAAATCAGTACAGGAGCTGGCATGGTAAAGAGGTAGTAGAAGAAGGATGAGGATGGGTGTAGAGATAAGGATTTTAGGAGCAAGGGAGAGCATGGTAGTTGGAGTTAGAAGTGATAGAGAAGAGGGAAATGAGATATTAGATGGGAGGGGGGTTGTGGAAGTGAGAGTCAGGTAGGTTGGAGGAAGGAGTGGGGGAAAGGTGTGAGAGGATTGGTTGGAGGAGAGGGAGGGATATAAAATATATAATAAATATGTCTAAAGAAAAAATGTTACTGGTATAAATCCAACAGCTTCTTGTATAGTGTACAATGACAGAAACTTTTGCAAGGCTTTTTTTCAAAAACAAAAAAATGTGCACAATATAAATTATCAAAGACTGTTCATCAATTTCTGCAAAAATTATAAAAGGAATATTTCACAGCACGTCCTAATCACATACACATTTACATGAATGCTATTTATACAAAATCTGATATTTAAGTATCTAAATTACACAACCAAAAAGGAGCCTTCTTCTTACAAGCCAAACCACTTTTCCGAATAGTCCAAAAAGACACTAACAGGCCAAAAGCACTAAAGTGAATAAAGTGCACATAAAGTTCAGAAAGAAAATGTCTTCTTCATCTGCCCGTAGCTCACAACAGGCTAAATTAGGTTTCCAAAAATTGAACAATGTCTTCAATAATTGTAAAGGAAAATGTTCCATGAAGCTGCTAAATCATATAAGTATATGTACAAAATAGATTTTATAAAAAAAGTCAACCTTCGGAATTGTAAAAAGCACGAACACAAAGGAACCCTCTTCTTATAGGCCAACTGCCAAATAATAGAAAGAAACTGCTCCTTAGAAATGTCCAAAAACAGACCCAAACTGATTAACAACTCTCTAAATCAGATGTAACACTCACAAATATGAAGAAACACCTTCCTGTAAGCTGAACACCAACTAAGATATGGAAAACTGCTCCTTCATCCCGCCAGGGCTCACAGCAAAACGCTGTGATGATGAGAAGTGATATAGATCCCAAAAATACGGTTACCCTTATGTCTGTGGTTGAAGCAGCCCACTACAGGCATTTACAAACACCAAATACACCACAAAAAAAAAACCTTTTCTGCTTCTTCAGATTCCATGTATCGGAAAAAAGGTGTAGTCACCAACTGTAGCAGCCCACTGCAGACATCTGCAGACACCAAATCTACCACAAAAAAACTTTATCTGTTTTTCAAGTTACCTATTTCAGGAACTAGTCTTATGAGATAACAGTTCAAAAAAGTAAATATCTTCCAGTGCAGACACTAAATAAAAAAAGGACTCTCTCGACTAGAGAGCAGAAAAAACGAGCCCTTCTCCATCAAACGCCACCGGCAGAATGAAAGTCCAAAACAGCAACACCCACAGTCTGAGCAGAAACTGTTACTACTAGGGGTCAGTGGCGACAGGGACGAGTTGCTCCTCTCGAAGGCTTTGTTGTCTACCTCAGAAACAGGTGACTCGGAGATGGGCGACAATCTATTTTAAATAAAAAGTCTTGACATCGAACAAACTATTGTAGTCCAAGCAATGCTGGTTCCCATTAAACAGACGACAGCCTTCACTTCTCAGCCAAAAGTAAAAGGCAATAGTTACCAGAGTTAACAAATAGGAAATAAATGTGTACAAATCAGGGCCCTAAATGTAACTAAGTCCAAAACTCCTTGTTGTAAAAATAAAGACGGCAGCATTCACTTTCTCGTCCCTCCGTTTTGGAAACTAGCTCCAATAATTGAGTGTTATACACAGAACGGAAATAGTTATATGCACACAAAGCCCCTCGTCATAAAAAAAGGCCAAGAACCATTCTGTAACTTAAATAACCAGACAGCAGCATTCGCTTCCTCGTCCTTGCTTTCCAAAGGCAGACATTTCTCCAGATATAAGCTGTACTCAGGAATTCCGAAACCTAAACACACACACTTCCACAACGTAAAAATATTTAAGAGCAATTTAGACATTTTTAATAATGTAAAATTTTAAGCACCTCAGGGTAATCACAACAGTGTAACAGTTTCAAAGAAGAGACACGTGAAAACAACAAAAGATTTTAAGATATGACTGGACTATGCAGGGAAGGTGAGGACTTTTTCTTCTCACAGAAACAGTGGAGAATTTCTTCCACATAGAAAAGCAGTAGGAATACAGAGAGTCACACATTCTTCATGAGGTGAGCAGAGAAATTAAGAAAATATGAGAAACAGATGCTGAAATTCTTATTAAGAGAGATGGGCCCAATAAATGTTATTTAAGCAGTATCTGTACATTACCCAGCAGTAAACACAATGTACACTTATATAAAAGCACCTACACTGACTTTTGCAGGAAACTTGCATCACATTTTGAACTTTCACATTTTTATGGGTTTTTTGGTTTGCTTGTTTTAAGTGATGTATTCCTAATTTAAATGAGCCAGGTTTGTTGCTGTTCAGACTCATTATGTGCATGTTTCTTTTGCCTGGGAACAGACATTTAATTCTCTTTAATAAAGTAATAAATCAGCATGCAAAATGATCTTCATAGGCCATCACTGCTTATGAGTCTACAGAACTGCCAAGAAATTTTTATTCATCCTCCAACTGATTCACTTTATCCAGTTCACGGTTTTGGAGGCACCAGAGCTTATCCAGACACACAGTAGGCACAAGGTAAAAAAATAATAATAATAATCCTAAATATGCCAGTCTATCACAATACATATGCACTGGGCATAAACACCTACATACAATATGGAGGATTGTGAATTCACCTACAGGATGCCTTTCAGATGTGGAAGGAAATTGAAGCATGTACCAAAAACAAAGACATGGTAAGAACACCCAAACTCTACACTAAAGGCATCAAACAGAAAAATAAATTGTCTAGCCAAGCACGGATTGCCAGCAACAAAAACAACTGGACCACTGTGTTGCCCTGCCATCATAGGTTCATAGGTGTGTACTAGGCTAGTGGGCCTGGAGCCTTTACAAGCCTAGCCCAAAAAATAAATTGCCCAGGCACCGTGCCACCCGATGTTAGTTCACAGTGCCTCTATCCAATAGGGCAACTGGAATGATCCCTGGAGTGAGCTTTGTGTTACCATACACTCGCCAAGATTTCTCTTGAAGATGGCCAGCGAGGTGTTCTGCTTGACATGAATGGGAAGCTTATTCCAGAGTATGGGCAGTCTTTGTGAGCTGAACCTGTCCCTCCAGCATGTTTTGTTAATTGTGGTAATGAAGTTATGATCTCTCATGTGGCACGGGGGTGACTGGAATTTCTTTAGGTGTAGCATTTCAAGTAGGGCTGGGTCAGACATAGCTTTGTAAGTCAAGCAGAGATAACCTCTAAGTAGATGATAACAGACTGAGAAAAGCTGATGTTTCTTGAGTCTGTCCAAGTAGGACATGTGTTGAAGACCTACGATCCTTTTTGTGAAGTACTTTTGTGGCCTCGCCAGCTGTTGTAGGTATCTGGGTCAGGTACATGCCAAATGAGGCGTTAAATTCGATGATTGGTCTAATGAGGGATGATGACCTCTTTCTTCCCGGATGAGAAACCTTTGGTTATAAGATGTACCACGTAGAAGGACTTTCTGACCACAGTGGCAATAAAGTGGTCGAAGGTGAGATGGCTGTCGATCTGGGTGCCCAGATTTCTTATGGCCTCTTCAGTGTTCAGTGGGCTCCCATCAAAGTGGTAACTCATGGCAAATGAGTTTTTTCCAAAGGGAACGAAATGCATTTTTTGGAGTTAAGCTTCAGGCCATGGTTTTGCCACCAGTCATTGGTCTCAGAGAGGCCCTTTTGTAGGATGTCTGCATCACTTGGAGAATTGATTATTTATTTATTTATTTATTTATTTATTTGTTTATTTATTTATTTATATTTGATGACTGGGAGTGTCTGACTGGACGTAGGTCCATTTTCAGCAGAGGCCTGGGGAGAAAAGCTTCACAGTTAAAATAAACAGACAGTAGTTACATTGGATTATATAGCGATTAACAATTTAACATAGCAATTAATTACAAACATATTTACAGATGAAGAACATAGTACATCAGTAGACAACTAGAATCTTTATCTGCGAAGTACATAACAGACATTAACAAATGTTACAATAAGAAGTTCCTGCTGTATGATAAGTACTAGGCTTATGAGCATCTGAGCTTGCTATAATCAAGCTAGTTAGTGGGGTGGAAAGAAAAGTAGTAGTTGGATGGGGTGGGTGATATTAGAGTGGGAGTTGCAAGGACACAGCCAGCATATTTTAGGTGCGCTTTTAGTAAAGTTTTGAAGTGGGTGCATGACGGTACGGAGGTAATTGTGGGTGGGAGGGAGTTTCATAGCTTGGCTATGGCGCAAGAGAATAGTGCTTCACCAGCAGAGTTATTGGCTCTAGTGATCTGCAAGTGATTTTTGTTGCTGGATCTTAGTGGTCTGGTGGTGCGATAGGGTTGGAGCAGATTCTGGAGGGATGGGACATTTAGTGGATGGTTTACTAGTTTGTGGGCAAGTGATAGTTGATACCATTTAAGGAGGTGAGGGAGTTCAAGCCAGCCCAGTTCAGCAAGTGAGAGACAGTGGTGACTACGGTAGGATGCTCCTGTGGCGAATTTGGCGATTTTGTTGTAGCAGGTCTCTAGCTTGTTTAGATCGCATTGCCTTAGGTTGACTTCTAATTTGCAGTCATCAGCGAATTTGGTCAGCCAAAGTCCTTCTGTGTTGGTCTGGACATCTGAGAAGTAGATGCCAAACAAGAGAGGACCCAGGACCAAGCCCTGTGGCACTCCACTCACGACTGGAATCCACAACTTTAACTCTGTGGGTCCTGTCTGTGATCCAATTTGCAACCCACCTAGTGATGTAAGGATTGATGCCTAGTTTGGTGAGTTTATCAAGGATACCTGAGCGGGGAATGGTATCAAAGCTCTTGACCAGGTTGAGGTAGGCTGTATGCACTGCCTTACCCTCACCCATAGCCTTGGTGACTGCCTCAAAGAAGTCAGCCAGGTTCAGCAGGCAGGATCTCCCATTGACAAAGCCAAACTGTGTGGGGTCGAGAGTTTGGAGATTGCCTGTATCTTTGTTAAGCAGATCCACGATGATGTTGATGAATGAGATAAATAAAAACAGAACTACAGGTTTACACAAAGAAGTCTAAGCAAACACAATGTTTTTATCAAATTACCCGTTGAGCACACATACAGCTACATGTACACACATAAAATGTCATTGTTTAAAAGAAAACAAGTGTACTCTCCCTTCTGTACTGATTCACTGAATAATTTAAATATACCCTAATCTGCTTAACACAGGAAACTAGATTCTGCACATCAGACGTCCTTGCTGGTCACTTGCCACTACCAGCTTACACCTTCATAATCAAATCCTTTTCTTTCTCACAATTACTACATCCAGTAAAACATTTACACTGTTTAATATTTCCTGTTTTGTTATGATGAATATAATTCTCTTTCACTTGCACAGATAATATATCTCCCATCATTCTTTCACCATTGGCATAACGCACTTTTTCAAAGTTGAATTCTCTTGTCAACACTGCTGCCATAAACCAAATCATGTTATTGCATTATTTATTGTATTATCAATTATGTATAAGCATGGGTATAAAACTGCACGCATGCCTTACACCCTAACTACCGGATTCTATTGTGATAAAAATTTAACTGTAACTTTACTATTCCATCAGTCAAAAATCACCTGATTAGTGTTGTGTTTTCACATGTTAACAATCACTTTTCTTGGTGTATACGCATTCATTTTTTATTTGTTTAGAAATTGACTCGTGTGTCAGTTCACTTGCAAACATGTTAACAATCGCTTTTCTTGGTGTATACGTATTCATTTTTTGTTTGTTTAGAAATTGACTCGTGTGTCAGTTCACTTTCAATTTATCATGTACTACAGATGTTTTCTCACAAGTCGAGGCTGAAATGGGCAATCTATATGGCCAGCACATCACACCTTTTAGCAAAGCTCCACTAGAAGTCTTTCTTTTAGTTGGTTAAATCATTATGAAACGTAAATAATGCCAGCCTTGAAGGCAGTCGGGGAAACGTGTAGTTCGTGCAAAAGAGAAATTAAGTCAGTTTAGAAACTGTCTCCTCAAATCAATAACACACAGAAAACTTACCACCTTAATACATTCTTCAAAAAGTTAATTCACTTAATATGGAAATGTCAAAAAACACTTCACACAGGAAACCAGAACGGTGCTGAAACAGTACCGTGGAAGACAGTCATGCTGCAACCGTTCAATGAAATCTCAATTGAAAAACATTAGGGATTCCATAAATTGTCTAATGCAACTCTACATATAAAACGTTGACAAAACAAAACCACAGCTGGATAAATTCTAAACATATTTCAGCTTCATTAAGACACAAATCACTGCATTTCTTGTAACAACGTTACATTACCTCTCCTGGACAGGACATTTTCCCCACAAAATGTCAACACTGTGCAAGGTAGGGTCTAATATATAACAATACCAAATGTGTTTTATCTATTAATGCAAACGTACTATTGCCATTTTTTCAGTTTCTACAGCTATTCGCTTCCGTTGCTCCATCTCCAAAACAGTTCGTGCTAAGTGGAAGCGGAAAGAATAAGCTGAGGGACTACACTTAGACGTACAAGTTCCGATTTCCGTCGCAAATTGTTTCACTATCGAGTATGTATTTTCCGATTTGACGCTAATTGTTGTACGAGTAAAATGGATGGTGGCTGTTCTAGTTATTTCTTACTTATGGTTTAGTTTTGGCATGGCGATACACCATTTTTCCAACATAAAGTAATACTCTTTGAATGCCATTCTACGGAACCTTATAGTCTTGGTTCGATACTCTGGACTTTTGTTTAATGTTCTGATTTTTTTAAAGTCACGGTTTAACATCAACAATATACCTAAAGTGTGACATAAGTGGTCAGAAAACAGTATGCAGTCATATGTGAAAATGTAAGCATTGAGGCCACTGGAGTTAAATGCATCTAGTTGGGTTTTTTTTTTTTTTTTTTTTTTTTTGCTGATAGTTACTCACTGTTAGGAATTTGTGCTTCGCTGGTACTGAACCGCTTAAATATTTATTTCTGCTTCTATCACAGTCCAGTGACGGTCTAACAAGTAGGGCATTCCACTGTTGCGACAGTGTTAATTTTCTATACTAGGTCAGGTGACTGGGGGGATGCGCACTGTTCTTGTTGAAAACACAACACCGGTTGAAAAATAAATGAAGGCTAAAGGAGAAGTAAGAGTCAAGTGCCTTTTTCAGTAAGGGGCAAGTTAGCGTACTGCACTGCTCTTTTTCAGTTCTGTAGCCAGCCGCAGCACATAATCTCAACGTTAAGAAGTGCTGGTTCATAGGTTGGTACTAGGCTATCAGCCCTAGGGCCTATACAAGCCTAGCCATAACAATTCCCTGGCTATTTCTTCCCACATTATTTACTTTCCTGGACCCCTGTCTGGCAGGGCGACTGACGTGATCCCTGGGTGAATTTCCTTTCTCCCATCCAATCGTCAAGGTTCCTCTTTTTTTTTTTTTTTTTTTCAAAACAGGTTTATTGTTTTAACATATAAGAGAAATATCATAACAATTTTATACAAGTAATTAAAAATAGGTATTATTATAATATTCAACAAAACAACTAAAGTATTTACAAAGACATCCACTACAATCAGATCAATTAATTAAACTAAAATAGCATGCTATTGAAATTAAAATTTTTTTAACAAATTTTGTAAATTATCCCATACAATATAATAAGATGTTTTTCTATTTGTTCTTGTCCTGATTGTGTTTATTTCCATATGGCACACTATATTCATAACATTTTTAAATTCATTGAACGAAGGAGGTGTATCTGAAATCCAATTTCTAGTTATTATTTTCCTAGCCACTGCTAGAATAGACCATAACAAGGGAAGCTTAACCTTTTTAACACTTTGAGGTACAGGTGTGTTGAATAATATAAGAGATTTAGAAATAATGAAATTATCTGTAAAAGAGCCTGCAAAAATTCATTAATTGACTTCCAGTATTCTTTCAATTTTATACAGTCATAAAACATATGAGCCCAGTCAGCATTAATTTCTACATTACATCTCTTACATAAATTATCTTTATTATTTATTTTATTCATCATCAAAGGTGTATAGAAAAGATCTATGTAAAAATTTCCATGTATAAAGTCTCCAGACAATGGAAGACGTAGTTCTATAAGCAGATTCCAATATATATTGTTTATCTTGTTGATTTGGTGGGTCCCCATTAATAGAAGTGAAATAATTCCAGTATGAATCTACACTGTAAAAGTTTCTTGTCTGATAATTTTATTTATGTATGAAAGTTTACCTTTATCAGAAACTTTATGTTGTAAATTTAATATCAAGTAATCAATCAGTGTTGGAATAGATTCTTTAACTGTTATAGACATTAGATCTATTTTATTAATGAGATGTTGTCTAAAGGTCTGAACCTCTAACCAGCAAGTTTCTGTTAGATCAAATTCTTGTTTTAAGAAATCTAGATTTTTAACTTTATTATCAGATATCAACTGATACCAGTACTTTAGATCATTATCTATAGTTAAATGAGTTCCTTCAGAAGTAGATGACAAAAGCATACCCTGAGTATACATTATAGGGAGTACAATAAAATTCCATTCCCTATACTTAGGGTGCATGAATATAAAGTTACGATAACTAATAATAATATTTAATGGGTAACAAACCATATGTTTAGGTGTAATAGGTGAAGTACAAAATTCCTTTAGTAACCATAACATGGAGTTATTTACAATCATATTTTTATGTGTTAAGGAGATTTTCATGAAGTGCATACTAATTAGCTCCCAATAATCTTTCCATTTTGTGACATATGACTGATCTATTAATAAAGTAATAACTTTTACAATAGAAGAGATAGTATATAAATTAAAGTCTGGAAAAGAAATACCCCCTTGAGACCAGCTATTACTATGTTTCTTTAATGCAATCCTAGGTCTATTCGGTGCCCATAGGAAATTTAACATTAGTGTATTCAGTTTCTTGATAATTATTTTTGTAGGTGGAAGTATTATTGATTGTATTAAGTATAAAATCTTGGGGAATATTATCATTTTAATAATTGTAAGTCTCTCCTCCATAGTAAAAAACATATTATTCCAGGTATTAAAAGATTTTGTATATTAAGAAAACAGGTATTATAATTATTATATATAATAGATTTAATATCTTTAGATAGTATTATACCTAAATAAGTTATCTGACCTGAATTGGGTACATATTTAGTAAAATCACTAATGAGAATATTTTTCCTGTATATATAGGTAGTATTTTAGTGATTACTACATTGAATATGAAACCAGAAATACTTTTAAAATACATCATTTTATCAAATAGTGAGTGCATAGAAGAATTAGATCCTGCTGATGTAATTAGAACATCATCTGCGAAAAGTTGAATTTTGGATGTTGTATTTTCATCTATTTCAAAACCCTCTATGTCAGTACTGTTTCTGATCAAATTAGCCCAAGGCTCCATTACTAAAGTGAATAATAGTGGAGAAAGTGGACATCCTTGTTTTGTACCGTTAAGAATGGGTATTTTTTGTGAAACATATGTTCCTACCTTAATATAAGCCAACGTTCCTTTGTATAAATGCTCAATTAGATTTACAAATGCATCTGAGAAGTTTGTGCACTTCATTAAGGTAAACAGATAGTCCCAACTTACTGAATCAAATGCTGAACTTATATCAAGACTAATAAGTGTTAAATCTTTCTTTTTCCTATTTGCAAAATCTATTAATGTTAAAGTTCTTCTTATATTATCAAAAGTATTTCTATTTACAATGAAGCCTGTCTGATCTATATCTATAATGCCGGAATGATTGTCTTCAATCTATCAGCAAAGATACTCATAAACATTTTATAATCAACATTAAGTAATGAGATGGGCTGATATGAAGTACATCTAGTTGGATCTTTATTAGGTTTTAAAATTGGCGAAATAAATGTATATTGCCAAGATGGGGGGGTTATTAACTCAGTTTGGGCCAAAATAAAACCTTATGTATTAATGAATATGTACTTTTAGAAAGGATTTTATATATCTCTGGTATAATACCATCATTACCCGGTGCTTTGTTTGATTTAAGCTTATTTATTTGTGTAATAACTTCTGTATATGAAATACTCTTGTCCAATAGTTTAATCTGTTGTTTATTAAGCTTTTTATTCATGTTTGTGGTTATAAACTCCTTTATTTTATCTTTAGGTTCCATGTTAATGTTATTATGGTTAATTTTGTGAAAGTGATTTCTAAATTCATCTAGTATTTCTGGTATACTAGAAACATTCTTCTTTTTCCTTAGAGAAAAGATTTCTTTGATATGGATTTGTTTATTCAACCTTAAGTATTTGGGGCTTATTGAATAAGACAAAAACTTGTATTTCTCTAAAGTTATTTTAACTTTATGAGTTAAAATTTCTTTGTATTTCTCATTTAGTTTGTTTATTTCTTCAATAACTTTCTTGTCCATAATATTTTCTTTATTATTATGTTTATAAGAGTCTAATTTACTTTGAATATCTAACAATTCCTTATCCCAAGATTTCCTTTTATTATTATACCATCTGATACTTTGTCCATATAGATATGATTTTAAGGCATCCCAAACATAAACAATGGAGACTTTAGGAGTATTATTTATGTCTAAAAATGTTTTACTTCTGAAAGTATATATTCTTTATAGTCTTTTAGTTGAGTTAAGTATGCTGGTATCCTTTTGATCTGAACATTATGAGTAGTTTTATCATGAATTCAAAAACAATTGAATTATGATCAGATATAGGACATGAAATTATTTTGGAATTAATTAAATCTGTTACCATCTGGTTAGAAATAAAGACCCTATCTATTTTTGAATAAGTTTTGTATCTGTTAGAAAAAAGGTGTATGGTAATGACTTTGAATCTATCTGATTATTAATATCATTCAAATGATAAGAATTAGCAAAATCATTTAAATGTTTTGCATTAGATGTAATTCTTCTTTTGACTATAGTGGTAGTATCACTTTCATGTAGTAAACAATTAAAGTCACCAGCTAAAATAATATCTCCTATAGAGAATGATATGATCTTATCAAGATGATGTTTCACTGTATTAATACCAATTCCAGGTATCCAATATACATTAATTAAAGTGTAAGTCTTCCCATTAATTTGTATTGTAACCATACAAAACATTCCTTTGTCATCCTGATAAGACTTAATGGTTTTAGGAATGGGCATACTTTTATTCCATAAAATAGCCACTCCTCTTTTTTCTGAGTGTGCTCTGAACTAACCAATACTGTATATTTGTTTGTGGCTAGTTTATCAATATCTTTTTTCAAGAGATGGGTTTCTTGCAGGAAGACTAAGTTGGCCTTATGTAAATTAATGTATCTTATTAGGCTTGCCCTTTTACATGGATTATTCAATCCATTAATGTTTAAAGAAATTCCTTTTAAAGATGTCATTTGGCATTTTTAAAACTTAAGAATCTTATGATCAAAATAACAAATAACAAGATAAGTAATGTTACATCTCCTCCTTTAGGTGTACCTTTAAATATAGCTGTATTTATTGAATCTCTTGTGGGATTTCGTATAGGATTCAATTTTGTTTGTAGTGACAATGAATGTACAAAATATATTGTGGATGTCAAAACTATATACAAATAACAATGAACAAGTGAAAATAAAGTAAGGATTAAACCTTGCATCCAGCCTGGAGTTATAAACTCCAACTTAGAGTAGTATTTACCACTCAAGTTAACCCCTACCCTAAGCAGCAGTACCTCAGCTACCACCTTATCAATTTAATACTAGTTATATTTAACTGAGGTTAACAGTTTTCAGTTCAATTATCTAGCAAGACAAGACTACACATTTGGAAAAACAGCATCATATAAACTAAAATAAACCTTTTTTTTTTTTTTTTTTTTTTTTTTTTTTTTAAACTGTTCATACTACTATATACATCCATGTAATATAAAACACTTGTATTCAAATAGCATTCAAATAATCTTGATGTTAGAAATCAAGAGGAGAGAAAAATAAGTTCTAACATTCATTTAAATCAAAAACTTTGGCTAATATGATTCAGACATTACATATATTAAGATGTATCTATTTTCTGTCATGTAAATGCAATTAACAGCTTCCAAAAAAAATCTTGAATTGCTTGTATATGAGCATTTACTCAAACTCATTATTGTCAATAGAATAAAGTATTGTATTCATAGAAATTGTTATAAATCATACTGCATAGTTATGCAGATTCTCAGAAACACTTATATACATATATACATACACACACACACACACACACACACACACATATATATATATATATATATATATATATATATATATATATATACATACACACACACACACACACACACATATATATATATATATATATACATACACACACACACACACACACACACACACACACATATACATATACATATATATATATATATGCACATGCATACACACACACACACACACACACACACACACACACACACACACACACATATATATATCTGATCTCACTGAGTTATGTCCTTACTGAGCACTATCTTACTTGCTGTCCCTATAATAAATCTGTCTGCTTTATACAAAATAATGCACAGCAAACACATTTTAGTAACCAGATTTTACAACCATGCTATACTACTGCTTTAAAATATATCACATGACAATTTCTTCCAGTATAGAGTTATAAAATTATTTATGTTTGTCAATCAGATGAATTAAATGAGTTATAGTAATGTATATGTTTGGAACATAAATTTTTAACACAGATTATTAAGCTGCTGTTAAGTAGATTTTCAAAAACACTTGAATAAATGTTTCATTTTCTATGCCTTCTAAAATAAGACATTTACTTACTACAAGAAACTGTATCATTTTAACTGACATATTTTATGAATTATAACATAGATATTTAAGTAATTATATAAAATAACTCACATTTAGATGTTAAAACGTTCATTTTCCTTCACATAGTCGCATTTGTATCATTTCTATTTCCTGGTAGAGTGTCATTGCTGAATCTGTGATGTGTCAGTGTGATATCTAGGTCAAAGGTGAGACTAGCTGCTTTCAGCTTCTCTGTGAGAATTCTGAGAGTTGAAGCTTTTGAAGTAGCTCATGGACAATGTGCATGAGACAGCCCACATCCCAGATTGTCTCTCTTAACATTTTGGTGGGAAACTTACTAAAAACTAGTGACAAACATTCATTTAGCAGTGTAAATGCATCTAAACATGACAAAACCTTCACAATGTATTTTACAGATTATTACAGCTTCTATGTAAGTGAAATTAAGCCCAAAATTATTAATAGGTAATAAAACTCAATATTTTTGTCCCAACTCAATTTTTATGCAAATCTTATTATTTACTGTGTCTATATGATCAAAAGCATTTCTATATATTAATAAAGAAAAGAAAGAGAGTAGAAAGTAAAAGGGTGTAAGGCAGAAATAAAAAAAATGTAAGAGAAAGCTATAAGAAGTATATACAATGGAATATTACTTACTGTTTATATTAATAGAGTTAAAAATAAAACATATTATTTAGTATTATATAGTTCTAATTATAATTAGTTAAAGCATGACAGATTATTTACAAACAAGCATAAGCAGTGTAATCAAGAAAGTATAATTAGAAATAGCATTTGAAGAACATATAAACTTTTTACAAGGAATAAATCTTTTAGTTATGTACTTACCATAACTTTAGATGTTTGGGATCCATCTCGCCTACATTCTGTACTGATGGGCTCGGAGCCGATCCCTCGGCTCCGACTCGACACGCTTATGCTATAGAGCGAGGCCTCTTATTGGCTGAGCTATCTTTATCCCAGGATGCACCACCACTAATCCCCCAGATCTTGTTTGTCCGCATTCATGCACACATGCACAACTTGTTTATATAACATTGTTAGATGTTTCAAGATGAAACAACAGGATTCGGACCTTCTGATATCCTCTGATCTCCAAGGAAGGGGGAAGGAGGGTGGGTTATTAGGAATGTAGGTGAGATTGATCCCAAACATCTAAAGTTATGGTAAGTACATAACTAAAAGATGTTATGTGATCTTATCTCGCCTACATTCTGTACTGATGGGACAGCGTCCCTAGCACCTAAATCCTGGGTGGCTCATTGGAAAACACTCCTGAGCACTGTGGAACCAAATGAAGCTCGTCCTCTAGATGCCACATCCAATTTGTAGTGGGAAATGAAAGTGTGCGGGGAAGACCATGTAGCTGCAGCACAAATGTCACTAATGGCAAGCTTGGAATGAAATGCTATCGAAGTAGCCATAGCCCTTGTAGAATGAGCTTTGACAGAGGTGGTAAGCTCTTTGTTAGAAAAGGAATAAGCTTGAGTAATACAGTCCCTGATCCATTTGGCAATAGTGACCTTTGTGACAGGTTTGCCCAATTTATTGTCTGCAAAGGATACAAACAACTGATCTGTTTTCCTTGTTTGTTTGGTCCTGTCTAAATAAAAACGCGACTGCCTGTGAACATCTAGTGTGTGGAATATGAATTCCGCTTTGTTAGAATATTTTGGAAAAAACTGGAAGTTCTAACAATTGTTGTAAGCAGAAACTGGAACAAACTTTAGGGACAAAGGAAGGATTTGGCCTGAGAGATACTCTGTCTTTGTGGAAAACCAAGTACGGGGGTTTTACTGACAAAGCTTGAAGCTCTGAAACTCTTCTGGCAGAAGTAATTGCCACCAGAAAAGCTGTCTTCCATGATTGAAACTTTAGATCGCATGTAGCCGCCGGTTCAAAGGGGAAGGAAGTCAAGGCGCGTAACACTATATCGAGATCCCATGGAGGTGCAGGATGAGAAATCGGAGGTCTTAATAGAGCAGCACCTTTCAAGAAGGTCTTACACAATCTGTTGCTCATTAAAGGTGGGTTTATGGATTCGTGAAAATTGGAAATCACTGCCAATTGGACCTTGATGGTAGAGACTGAAGAGCCTTGATTGAAAAGAGAAGTTAAAAATTTTAGTACTTCTGCCACGGGAATAGAGATGGGGTCCAGGCCCCCGGAGTTGAGCCCAAATAGCAAATCTTTTCCATTTGCTAGAATACAGTTTCTTTGTAGCAGACTTATGGGCCGAAGATAATATGTGTGCAACCTCTGGATCCAATGTATGACTCCTGACTATAGTCGGAAGAGGAGGAGCCAAGCAGTCAATTTTAAGGTGTGCAGGGACTGGTGGAATAGTCCTGACTGATGAACCAAAAGATCTGGGATCTGATCCAGGAACCATGGACCTTCCAGAGCATATTTCCAAAGGTAGGGAAACCATACTTGACGAGGCCAGTAAGGAGCAATTAAGATCATTTTGCTCCCCAAGAGGGATGCCTTTTGAATCACCCTGGGAAGGAGAGGAACTGGGGGGAAGGCATAAAGCAAGCCTGTGGGCCAAGGACAGACTAGTACATCCATGGGGCTCTTCCCCGGAGCCGGGGTTAGAGAGAAGAATTCTTTGCACTTCGCATTCAGAGGAGTCGCGAAGAGGTCGCAACACGGAACTCCCCATTTGCTGAAAATCTGACTTGCAACTGTCATATTCAGAGACCATTCGTGAGGAGAGAGGATGGTTCTGCTCAATCTGTCGGCTATCACATTGGACTTGCCCGGTATGTGAGCAGCCACTAGAAAGCTTTTGGTCGAGACTGCCCATTCCCAAACTCTCATGGCTTCTCTGCAAAGAGGATAGGATCTGGTCCCTCCCTGTTTGTTCAGGTACCAGACAACTGACATGTTGTCTGAGTGAACGGCAATTACGCCCTGAGGGAGATAATTGTGAAGGGCTTGAAGGGACAGAAGTACTGCCCTCATTTCTAGGATGTTGATATGAAGTAGGGTCTCTTCCGGGTGCCATTTGCCTTGGACTGACCTGCCCAGGAATGCCCCCCATCTGGGAGGCGTCCGTGGTCAAAGTGGCAGCGGGAGGAGGTAGAACAAAGGGTCGTCCCTGATCCAAATTGGAGGCACTAGCCACCAGCGAAGGTCCCGTTTGCAAGATTCCATGATCCATATGAGGTGACTGAGAGGGAGTTCCTGAAAGGACCACTGAGCTGAAAGAAGCCACTGGAGAATTCTCATGTGCAACCTTGCCAAGGGGACTAGAAGAACCGTGGCGGACATGGATCCCAATAGCTGCAGGACCATCCTGGCTGGAGCTTTGGACCTGGGAAGTAAGGCTCGAACTTGAGTCTGTATGGTTTGTATTCTGTCTGTAGGTAGATAGACCTGCATTCGGTTTGAGTCTATCTCTACCCCTATGAATCTTATTCGTTGAGATGGCAGCAACACAGACTTTGGCCAATTGAAGGTGATTTAAAGGGAACTGCCCAGTGATATAGTGGCTTGAAGGCTCTGCAGTAGTAGATGCCTGGAGGTGGCAGTTAGGAGCCAGTCGTCTAGATACGGAAACACCTGGAATCCTAGACTTCTCAGGTGAGCAGTCACGACTGCCAAACACTTGGTGAACACCCTGGGGGCTGTGGTGAGACCAAAGGGCAGCGCATGGAACTGAAAATGACTGCCTCCTAGGCTGAAGCGCAGATGTCTCCTGGATGCTTGATGTACCATGATATGGTAATAAGCGTCCTTGAGATCTATGGAGCACATCCAAACACCTTCTCCAGCAATGGGAGAATGGTTTGTAAGGTGACCATTCGGAACTTGGACTTTCTGACTGAACGGTTTAGGATGCTGAGGTCCAAAATGGGCCTCAAGTCCCCGGTCTTTTTTGGCACCAAAAAGAATCTTGAGTAAGTCCCTAATCCGATCTGGTCTGCTGGGACCGGTTGGATGACTCCTTTTTGCAGCAGTTTTGAAACGTCTGAGGCTGCAGTATTCCGTTGACTGGGTGGCGGGTCCGGGATTTTTTTGGACTGAGGGGGGGAATGAGAGAATGGGATGGTGTAACCTCCGGCGATAATTCGAAGCACCCATCGGTCCTGAGTGATACCTTCCCAGGCTTTTAGGTGCTTTGAGAAACGACCCCCGACTGGCTCCGGAGCTGCACAGTCAGGCAATCCCTCAGGGACTGTGAAAGGCTGAAGAGCCACGAAAGGACTCACGGTCTCCAGTGTTGCGAGGGCCTCTGCCGCCTCTGGGACGGCGTTTTCCAGAAGAATTTCCCCCTCCCCTGCCTCTGGAAGGGGGATCCTCCTGCTGAGAGGGGTAAGGCTTCTGAGATCTACGGAACCACATTTTCCCTCCTCTTTTAGCCTTGGGATAAGGCCAAAGGGAGTGGAAAATCGTGCCTCACGGCAGTCAGAGTCTTACCATCCTGTTCAGCGGGTCAGTGTGTCCTTTACCTTGGGTCCAAACAGGAGGACCCATCAAAGGCGTCGGCAAAGGAAGACTTAAAGGCCTCCGCGAAATGACACAGGTGGAGCCAGGCTTGTCTCCGTAGAGCAATGCCTGTACCCGCCGCTCTACTCGCCCCTTCGGCCGCATACGAAATGAGCCTCATGGACGAGTTTGAAATGGACGACAATGTAGCCAGCTGAGAGCCAACCATCTGGGCCAGCTCCTCAGGCAGGTTACCCAAGAGGGCATCGGATAGTTCTTTAATCAGATCCCTCTGAAATCTAGTAAAGTGCGTAAGGTAGTTCAAGGACCTTAATGTAAAGGCCACTGAACTTAGGGTGCGCTTCGTGCGATCCATGATCCTAGACTCCTTATTAGGAGGATGGATGGACGTCGAAGCCTCTGCCACATCTTGCTGGGTAGCAGATGCCACCACCAAAGCATCTACAGCCACACCTTTAGTTAGAAACTCTTTTTCAGGGGTGCCGAGGAATTTATTCGGACGAGCAGGCACCGGTTCCACAGAGTCTGGTGTTCCACGCCTCCGACAGATCAAATCCAAGAGCTCGTCGAAGGGCGGAGACACCCAGGAGGCGGAGGGCTGAGCCCCGAAGGCCTTAAGGAACACCGACTCATCAGCAGAAGAAGGTTTGGACTGCCAGCCGCCTCGTTGTTTAAGGGCTTCCAGGATGTCTGCAAAGGAGATATCATCCGAGGACGACTTAGGGGACCCCTCTGCATCATCGAGATCAGTGTCTGATGTAAGAGACTCATCAGGGGAGTCAACGTGCTTCCTCTTGCACGATCTTTTCCTGGGGGGTTCTTCCGAAGAGGCTTCAGAGGGGCCTCCAGGAGGGGGAGAAACCCCAGTGGGGGTAACCTCAGGCCCCGGGGCTCTGCTGTCTAAGGACAGGGGGACTGCCAAAGACCCAGTCTCGGTATGCAGGGAAGGAGCTGGGGAGACCGTGGAGGTAGCCAAGGAAGATTTGGCTAACGCACTCCTCATAGCCCTGAAGGTGGGACTACCAGAGTCCTGGGAGGGTCCCACCTCCGTGGCCACGACAGTGGACAGCACTCCTGCCGCCGACGCACCAAGAGGGAGACTTGGGACCGAAAACATCAATCCCGAAGCCTCCCCCCCAGGGCCGACGGAAGAAGTCTGTGTACTGAACTCCGACCCAAGAGCCGGAGTTGGAGCAAGGGTCGGGCCCAACCCTAAAACCTCCACCGGTTCCACCAGCACCGGCTCCAACGGTGCCGAGGCTGTTGGAGGAGGAACCATAGTAGGGAAGTGGACCATCGGCTCCGAAGCCGAATGGGCTGGAGCCGAAACTAGCTTTTGAAACACCGGAGACTGGAAGAGTCTTAGGAGCACCCCGTCGATGTCCGAATCAGACATCTTGGATGATCTGGAGGATACCGATCGTGCCTGAACCGATTTCTCCATCGACTCCAAAGGACTCGGGGACCGGCTCCGAATGGACTCTACCACTATCGGCTCCGAGGGAGATCTCAAGGCAATTTCCCTCGGTGTCGATAAGGACTTCGGCTCCGAGGGGGAAGAGTCTGAGCCGGCAACCCTTATCGGCTCCAATATCAGTGGAGCCGATGAAGGTGACCTGCCTCTCGATGCCCCAGTCCTCGGCTCCGAAACCAGAGGGGTCGAGGCTGGAGGCATCGAGGCAGACCGTTCCGCCCTCGGCTCCGAAGTCCGTGGAGCCGATGGAGAAGTCTGCTTAGATTTTTTAGCAGTCGGTTCCGACTGACTGGTCGGAGCCGACGCTTTCTTCTTTTTTGAAGGCGAAGGAGAGGAAGATAAAGCTTCCTTGAAGGATGGATTAATTTACCCCTTGAGGATTAATTTGTTTTTCCTCTCCTGGAGGACTCTTGATGAAAAGGCGTGACACACGCTACAAGATTCTTGTAGGTGCTTGGCACCTAAGCAATAGATGCACGAGGAGTGGTCGTCCGTTATGGACATTTTATAACCACACCTCGTGCACTTTTTAAACCCGGAGGGTCTATGCTCTTTGGACATACTACTTTCGAAAAACAGTACCTGTATAAAGAGAAATACAACAAACTAAATAGTTCAAGAACAACAATATAAAAGTTTGTTTGTTTTTTTTTTTACACAATACAGTGACCAAACCACACAGAAAGAGAGAGAGTCAAGACCCTCTAACTTAAACGGGCACTTGACCCACAAAAGAAACAGTAATAGGAAAGCAACAGGGGAAGGCCCCTCTAATAAAACGGGAAACCTTCCCTGACGAAAAAAACACGAATTTCTTAACAAAACTGATCAATACACACTCGTATGACAACAATAGCTGTTAAAACAGCTTTTGGGTTTAAAGCAAGCAAATTTCTGACAGGAAAAAGCCTAAATAAATAGTACTTAGCCCACCCAAGTTGAGACCATGTCTAAGCTTGTAAGCGGCAAACGAGATCTGGGGGATTAGTGGTGGTGCATCCTGGGATAAAGATAGCTCAGCCAATAAGAGGCCTCACTCTATAGCATAAGCGTGCCGAGTCGGAGCCGAGGGATCGGCTCCGAGCCCATCAGTACAGAATGTAGGCGAGATAGGATCACATAACATATGTTATTATTCTATTAATCATATTTTCATTACTCTTCTCTCCCTGCCTTCCCCCACCCTTCACCCACTACATAATCTAAATAAAATGTCATTGTTTAAACAAAGAAAAGGAGAAGAAAAAAAAAAGATAAAGAAAAAAAATGTATCAAATTACTGACCTTACTTCTCCTTTTCAGAAAGAGAACAAGTTGAATCACAACTTGCCATTAAATCTCCAGATATTTTGACTAGTTATGAAACAAAACATTTCTTTGCACACAGAGAATAACTTTGATTAAATCTTTTTCAAAATATTTGTTGCTTCTTGGAAATGCAGGAACTATATTTAAAAAGATTAATAATGAAATAAAATGATGAGAGAGAAAAAAAAAAAAACCTAGAACAAATCATTTGTTTTTTAGTCTCTTCTTCTCTGAAGTCTTCCACGAAGTTTCAGTTGCCAGTCTCTTTAATGAAGGACTAGCCCATTCCATTTCTTCTATTTTATCCAAAATCTTATTTTTTTGATAAACAGTAAAGCAGAGTCTAAGTCATTGAAAATTTTAGGACCATCAGAAAGGAAGATTTTAAGCTTGACAGGAAACAGAAGGTATGTTTTAAACTGTGCTTTTTTTAAGCTCCCTTATTAGTGGCAGAAAAACTTTTCTTTTAGCTATTACCATGGAAGAATAGTCATTGTCAAAACGCACAGTTGTCTCATTAATCTTAACAGGAGCTTTAGCCCAAGCAGATTTAAGAACCATCTCTTTATCAAAAGATGATAGAAATCTAACTATAACTGATCTAGGATAGTTTTTGTTAGAGTTAGTATTAGCTATAGATCTATGTGCTCTTTCGATACCAAAAGAGAATGCTTCTGGTAAGTCTAAAGTTTTAGGGAGCCATGTTGTTAAAAAAGAAGTAATATTGTTACCTTCAATATTTTCTGGCAGTCCAAAAATCCTAATGTTATTGCGCCTAGATCTATTTTCCAGGTCATCCAGCTTTGTTTGTAAATGTGTATTTTGTTTCAGCAGAAACTCAATGTTGATTTCCTCTTCTTGTATTCTATTTTCCATGTCATTCACAGCTTCTTCTATGCCTGTCATCTGGATCTTCTGTTGTTGCAGGTCTATATATAACAAGTCTATTTGTTTTGTAGTTTTTTCTATGAAGGTGTCTATTTTAGTATCCATTTTATCCATCTTAGCAGTAAGTTGCTGGATTATAATTATCAGAGACTGAAGTTCTTTCTTGATGGTGGAGTCTTGAGAATTTGTCTTACTGGAACTCATTTCAGACTGATAAACTGACAGGAAAATTTCCAAAGTGATTTCTGACAGGAATGTTGTTAAGATTTCCTTTCTTTTGTAGATATAGTTCAAGAACTATATAAAACAAACATATTTAGAAAGAAAATTACTTCAAAAATTTATTTTTTAAGTAATTAATTCCTGTCAGTGTAATGAAATTGGTGGAGCTGAAGAAATCTGCTGCTATCCTGTGTTCATCATTGTCCACGCCCCCTCGTCAAGGTTCCTCTTGAAGAGGTCCAAAGAGGCACTCTGCTTGACATGTATGGGCAATCTATTCCAGAGTCTTGGGAGTCTCTGGGTCAGGAACTGGTATCGAAGTATGGAACAAAAAGACAACACGTAGATCAGGTCAGGTGTAATTTTGACCATAGAACGTTTGTAACGCATACCTCTCAAGTGTACTTCATCATTATAACAAACGTTCCTCATTTGGGGTCTTGAAAAGTTCAAACACCCATGTTGGCAGGGTCTGTCACACATTCAGGGTTAGCAATTTTAACCGATATCCATTGTAGATAGAATTGAATCATATATTATTTAGTTAGAATACTGGTCGTGTAATTAAAAAAATATCACGTTTAACTATCATATGAACATTCCTAGTTGAATTTTCTAGTAAGCTGTTCGTAAGCGTTCCACATTATGATAGGTGGTGGTCCTCATTTTGGAGATTAAAGGTTGACGGCTATGTTTTTAAGGGTAAAAAAATGCTGCTTTGTGCAGACAGAAACTTTTGTTTGTGGATTAAGAATCAGTATTGTTTCACCGCACTTTTTTTTTCAATAAATTGGACCTCTGAATAATTCGTGTGGCCAGAAAGTCATACTTCTGAACGTTTGTTTGTTGTTTGGCTTTTCCCGGTTAGGGGTCACCACAGTGGAACTCTGGTCTGCTAATGATTGCAGTCAATTTTTATGGTGGCGATGCAAGTTGCCAGCCCGACGCCCAACCTTCAGCGAAGGCACGCCCATTCATGCATGTCTTTCGGAGGCCACTTGACCGCGGGGGAAGACATGCAGATTCCACACAGAATGCACTCTAGTCGAGAATCGGACAGGAGAACCTCTTGCTGTGAGGCAAAAACGCTACCGCTGTGACGTGGTAAATATATTTTGGTTGTAAAAGCAATGAAATGTTTATCATATCGTAATAGTGTTTGAATCTACTTTGGAATACCCCAAAATGTTAATTATGCCTACACAGAAACACAGCCACGACACTAACACACCCTAATATCCATTTCCAATTAAGAGTGCTTGTATCATAGCTCATTTTCATATAATACACATTAGTAGTTGTTAATTAAGGAGGTGCCACCCAAACCTATGCGGGTCTAGCTTTGGGTGCTTGATTGAACTTTTTCACAGCTGAGCAGTTACGCAAATTCAAACTTGCTTCTCTATATTTACCACTTAAGAAATTAAAAAAACAAATAAGTTAAACAATATGCAGTGATATATAATTTTAGAAGGGCTGTTGCAGAAATACAGCCATACCCTATTATGTTTGAGAGGAGTGGATCATAGTTGAGCTGGAAGAAGTTATTAGCAGAAGGCTTCATGGATATGGGGAGGTACTGGAGGTTGTAAGAGTATATGGAAATTAGCAGAAGTATACAAGGGGACGTCTAACCAATGCCTGTTTGGAGTTTACACATTCTCCCTGTGTCTCCGTGGGGTTTCTCCCATGTCTGAAAAAACATGCTGAGTGTTTCCATCTCAAACTCACCAATGAATGGAGCTGTGGGCAGCAGCACAGACTCTACATGGTGCCCTATAGGGGGAAGAGTTGTACAGACCAACCACTTTGGGCATCTACTGTAGTGTGCAGGATCCTCAAGGTAGGAGAACATTGATCATAGACTGCTGCCGTGTCAGGACTAGCCACTTGATGGTGTAAAATATGGCTCTAGGTGATTCAGTCATGTTGACTAATGTTGCCAAAACAGGCCTGGGTAGTTACTGGGGATAAATGGGTTGAGGATCCGGCCTGCTATGACCTATGCTAGGGACCCCTGCTAATGGTGGGAGGGGTATATGTGCCCCTATTGGCCAATGTATTCCTGCCATAAGGCCCAGCAACCCTGGGTGTGTAAGCTACTGGACAGCCAGTGTCTAGATGCCCAGCCTGGGTTACGTGGGATAGCTCTGTTGAGTGAAAGCTGGAAGTAAAACCAACCAACCTGCCAAAAATAAACTGAAAATTGCAACTCTTAATGTAGGTTCACTGACAGGACACAGCTTGGAAGTGGATGACATGATGATATGGAGGAGTCCGGACATCCTTTGTATCCAAGAGATGAGATAGAAGGGCAGTCCAGAAAAGCCACTTGGCTTGGGATCCAAACTCTACTACTCAGGAGGGGGGGCAGGCTAGAAATAGTGTAGGAATTGTGATGAGAGAGAGGCTTCAGAAGGCAGTGAGGGATATCATCAGAATTAATGACAGACCTATGGCAGTCAGACTCCAGTCTAATGATAGGGTAGTATTTCTAATCTCAGCCTATGCCCCACAGCAGGATTGTGATCATGAGGAAGAGTGCATTCAGACAGCAGTTGCAAGACCTACTAGGTAAAGCAGGACAACATGAATTGGTGTTGATAATGGGTGACTTGAATGCACATATCAGGCAGACAAAACAGGAAAAAAGAAGAAGCCATTCTAGGCTTCTGTCTAACAAATAGCTTGATAGTAGCTAACACGTGGTTCAGAAAGAGAGGCAGTCACAAGATCACATATAAGAGTAGCCAACATGCAACTCAGGTAGACTTCCTCCTACTAAGGAAAAGGCACGGGGATAGAATTCATTATTGCAAAGTCATCCTCAGTGAGACAGTTGGCCCACAGCATAAACCACTAGTGGTTGCAATCAGCTGCAAGCAGAGGTCAGAGAAGGCTCTAAGGTCAGCAAAGACCAGCCAGAAAACCTGGAGGTTGACTGGAGAGAAAGTACAACAGTTCAAGGAATTGCTCAGGTCTCTAGCACCCCAAGAAGAAGACAAAATAGTTGGAGTTGAACAAGAATAGAAGCACCTAAAAACAGCATGTGTTAGGACTATAGAAAATATATGTGGCCAAGCCAGGTATGGAAATAAGGTAGAAAAGGAAAGCTGGTGGTGGAATGCAGAAGTTGATGAAGTCATCAAAAGAAAGAAGGAATGCAGGAACACGTGGGATATAGAAAAGACAGACTAGGCTAGGGAGGACTACTGGTTGTCTAACAAAGAAGCTGAGAAAGAAGTTGCAATAGCAAATAATAGGGCATTGGAGGCACTCTACCATCTTCTGGAAAGTGACTTAGTAAGTGACACAAAGAAGCTGTATCAGGTTGCAAGGCAAAGACAGAAAGATAAAGAAGGTAGTCAGACACCCTTCATAATAGATGCCTACAACAACCTGCTCACCAGTCCACAGGACATCAAAGGCAGATGGAAGAAGTATTTCCAGCAGCTTCTGAATGAAGAAAACCCCACAGAAGCTGTACTGCCCCAGAAACAGCCTACGATGAGAGAAGGGGAGCCCACCCTAGAAGAAGTAAGAACAGCACTAGGGAAAATAAAATCAGGGAAAGCAGCAGGCTCAGATGAGCTCACAGCAGATATGATAAAGATGCTGGGTGGGATAGGGGAGAAAAGGCTTCTGAGGGTTCTAATAGCAGTGTGGAGAGAGAGGTTATCCCAGACGACTGGGGAATAAGCATACTTGTGCCAGTGTACAAGAACAAAGGAAACATCCACAACTGTGAGCAGTGCAGAGGCATCAAACTCCTATCACATTGCATGAAAGTTCAGGAGAGGGTAATTGATAAACAGATACGCAGAGTAAAGGAAGCATTCCGTTAACTGGTTACAAATGAATAGCAAGTGCAAGAACGCCGAGTCCACGAACCCCTGAGATGCAAAATCACCAACAAAAAAGAACCAGCAATGAAGTTGGCTGAAAAGATACACACCAACAAAAAAAGTTGGCTAAAAATCTTCATTTAATACTTGCAAAACATTTCCATTGGGAGTTGCAGTGGATACTATGTTAAAACACATGTTATGTGAAGATTCCTCATTTGGTCAAGGATTTGTGGGAGTTTTTAAAGAACTTTCCCACAGATATATGGAGAGAAGGGACTACTATATGTTTACCATTGATATGGTAGACTTATTCTCTTGCATTCCCAAAGAGGAAGGTATGGAAGCATTCACTAACAGCATCAGAAAATACACTGGTTTAGAATGGGATAGGGTTTGCCAGATTCTTGAACTTATGTCTATAGTATTAGATCACAATTACATATTTTATGAGGGTGAACATTTTAGACAAACTAAGGGAATAGCTATGGGGGCAGCATGTGCCCCCATATACGCAAATCTGGTCATGTTCGACTGGGAAGAGTCAGTAGTTTTTAAAAGTGACTACTATAAACATGTCAGATATTGCTCTCGGGTTGTTGATGGCATATACATCTTATGGGATGGAAGTCAGGTTGCTTTGAATAATTTCTTGGACTATTTAAATCAAAGTAGTGAGTACCTTAGATTTACCTCATCTAGTAGCAGTGAAGGTATAGCATATTTGGACACATATATCCAATGGAGACAAAGGCTTCAAGTCTCATATTTACAGAAAAAGCACATTCTCCAATGGTTATTTAGAATACACTAGCAATCATCCAAGGAAATTGTTGTACAATATTTACAAAGGGCAGTGTATTAGAGCTACAAGAATGACATCAGAATATACAGAGATGGTAGAAGAAATGGATTTCATCACTGAATTGTTCAAAGAAAGGGGTTATAATATGAATATGATGAAAGATGTGAGGAATTATGTCATTAAGGAATGGAGACACAGATATACCCCATTATTAGGAGCTACTAGTAAGGAAGGGACAATTACTAGGATGGAACAGGTTAGTTCCACTAATACAGTTTTCAATAGGGCATGTGTATTGGAATATGGGCCACACACGAATAAAGTAATGAACATCATGACCAGCAATTGGAATGTTATGATGGTTGATCAATATATTGTGAAAATTATAGGTCCCAAACCCTCATTTGTGTACAAAATGGGTTGCAACATTAAGATGTATTTGGAAAGAGGGATAATAAAGAATGAAATAGACAGCGGTAAGAAGCACACTAAGAAATGTGGTAGTTGCAATCAATGTCAGGTGATAAATGAAGAAGAAGGGACTATTTTGAATAATGTCAACAGAACTAGGATTAGATTTAAACAAGGCAACTGTAATTCTAAATTTGTTATATATTTGGCAAGACGTTTGATATGTCCAGGATACTATATAGGGAAAACTGAAAGAAGTTTTAAAAAATGTATTTATGATCACCTATATAGTTTCAAGAGAAAGGATGTAAATAATGCCCTGTATAGACATATAGAGAAGTGTGGGGACAAGCACAGTTTTAAATTTGCCATTTTGGAAAACATCGTCTCAGAACCCAGAGGTGGCAACATCAAAGCCACCTTGGGTTACAAAGAAATTTGGAGGCAATTATATACTGACGCTTCGCCCCCACCGGGGCTTAATGTTTATATATTTATTAAACCTTTGTTAACTATTAAGTAATTCATGTATACTAATTATTATGTTTAGATATAACATTGCCAATTCTATAAAAAGATGTCTTAAGGACAGTTGTATAGTTATTTATGTTGTACAGTTATACATTTGAAAGTTATTCTAGTAAGATTTTCATTTAATTTTATTTTTTATTTTTATTTGTGAATCAAGTATTTTTGGAGTAAATGGTGAATCTGAATGAAGATCTGGGTTCAGTACAGTGAAATAGTAGTTATTAGAGAGTAGTCTTAGGGTATATTTGAAGTATATATTTTTTAAATGTGTTTGAACACATTTTAATGCTTTGAGTGGATGTACATTTGGAATATAACAATATGCTTTATACATGCATTTTTTTGAATGTATTTTTTGTGTATAATTTTGGTACGCATGTCACTTTAAAATATTTTATCTTGGTTTTTTGGCGCCAAAAGCAGTATTTAAACTGCAATAGATTTGTATTGAAATATTCTGATGAAGCCCGCTTCTTTGTGGGTGAAAGCGCACAAGAAGTATGAAATGAAGATTTTTTAGCTAACTTTTTTTGTTGGTGTGTATCTTTTCAGCCAACTTCATTGCTGGTTCATTTTTGTTGGTGATTTTGCATCTCAGGGGTTCGTGGACTCAGCGTTCTTGCACTTGCTATTCATTAGATACGCAGAGTAGTAGACTGTAAGATGGGAGATGTGCAGTTCGGATTCGGATCAGGATGCAGCACAACTGACTGATGTTTGCAGTGAGACAGATACTTGAGAAGAAGCTAAAGATGAGGAGAGAGTCCATCTGGGCATTCCTAGACTTGGAGAAAGCATATGACAAGGTCCCAAGAGAGCTGATCTTAGCAGTACTGTGGTGGTTTGAAGTCCCATAAACATTGGTAGAATTAGTGCAGGCTATGTGCAAGGACCCAATGACTCGAGTACGAACAGTGCTCGGCCTCACTGAGGGGTTCCCAGTGGGAGTGGGTATTCACCAGGGTTCAGCTCTGAGCTCACTGTTGTTCATACTGGAGATGGACTACATTAGCAAACAGGTCGGAGGGGGACAGATCAACAAAGTTGCTGTATGCAGACAATGTGGCATTACAGGCAGACTCTGAGCTAGAACTTCAGCAAAAGATAGGAGAATGGAATGCAAAACTCAAGGCACATGGGATGAAACTAAGCACAGATAAGATGGTGGTAATGGCAGCAAATTGGGGAAATCAGAAGAAGCTGAGAATAGAGATAAAAGGGAAGATAGTGGAACAGGTAAACCACTTCAGATATCTGGGAGGGGTGGTTGAGGAGAAGGAAAGTCAGAATGAAGAGGTCAAAGCTAGAATCAGAGGGGCTGCATCCAACTGGCATAGAGTGTCAGATGTAGTCTATAACCGAAGAATGCAAAGAAGCTGAAAAGTAAGGTGTACAAGACAGTGGTGTGACCAGCACTGCTGTATGGTACAGAAACCTGGGCGGTAAAGGCAGGACAGTTGAAGAAGCTAGGGGTGGTGGAAATGGAAGTGCCTGGGAAGGGTGGTAGGATGCACACTGTGGGACAGACAAAGAAATGAGGACATAAGTGCAGAAGCCAAAGTAGCTCCAATTTCAGAGAGAATCAAAGAGAACAGATTACACTGGTTTGGACACATGCAGAAAAGCAGAGAACAATCTGGTGTTGAAGATTTGAGACAGACAGGAAGAAGGTAAGAGGAAGTGAGGACATCCAGCAAAGAGGTGAGTGGACTGTGTGAAAGAAGATCTGTGACAGTCAGGCAAGAGTGTTGAAGAAGGCAGGAGTGTGTCACTGAATTGAGAGAGTTGGCGACAGTTAACACGATACCCTGACCCATGTAGAAATAATAGGAAAAAGTGGGGCTAATGATGATGGTGACGACGAGGGGAGTTTCATTAAAGAGTAGTCCACGAGTGTCATAGGTGTGGGGAAGTACTGAAAGTTACAAGAGTGTATGTGGATCATGGGAAGGGGATCATAGGGATGGCGAAGTCAGCTGGATTAAAGGAAAAAAGGAGACAAAAGGGTGAGTGAGGCATGAATTATAAGGTGGGGGTTATGTTTAAGAAAAGATTAGAGGAATAGTAGTTGATTAGAATGCAAGTAGATTTAATGGTTATATTAGATGTATATCTGCTGCTCTGTTGCCACTATCTGATGTGCAGTTCCTCCACATAATCCCAGTTCTAGGCCATAGCTCATAATTTCTTTGCTCAAGAATTAGGGACAAAGCTAAGAATCATGGGAGAATTAAAGTCCAAATCCAAGGACAATTTTTAAATATTATTTAAATTAACTTAAAATGTTAAAAGAATAACAAGGTTTGCATCAACAGACATAGCTGAACAATAAGAAGCATAAAACTATAATATCTGCAATATGAACTGACTATAATCCTCAATGATGTGCCAGAAAATCAAAACTTCTGTGAGGGACAGAGCAAAAATATAAGGCAAAATTAATGACAGTTGAGAGATATTCTTAAGGCTATTCTGCTCCCTGGGTAATGTTTAACATTCCCCATTATGATAAGCTGTTGGCTACATAGCTCTTTCGAAGACCTGTGTGCTGGACCTTTGTCCATCAGGGCTGGTCCAAGCCAACCTTGCTGTTCTTACTCTGTTTATATACCACTTTTTTGATTTCTTCATTGAGCTCTGTTTTTTTCCTTTGGCCTTGAAGGATGCCTTTATCACCCTTATACTCTGAAAAGGTGTCTTTGCATCCCAACATGTTTGACAGCAAAGCCCTATACCTAAAGTTCCTTTCCTTTCCTAGAAAGGGTTACACAGATTGTCGTGTTATCTGTGACTTGTACTATTAGGCTCATAAACCTATTTCAGTCGGGTTTTGCACTCTCCAAAGCACTTTTACTGCTGTTATTTGAATACTTTTATTTCATGCAGGAAATGCCACAGTAAGTTTTCAAATGCTTGCATTAGTGTATGGTATTAAATTCCACTCAGAGAACCAGTACTGAATAGTATCACTGGTCCCAGGAGATTGGATTTAAGTTTCACTCTTCATCCTTTGTACCACCAATGAATAAACATGTTGAAATTTTTCAGAAATGTATATTAAGAGAGTTACATTTCGATTTGGATTTTAGTGAGGGGGTGCTCTCCAATAATCTAAATTTGCAGGAGAGGGAGGCACTCGGCTCACTTAGAAACAGGAAAGATTTGGTCATTTTACAGGCCGATAAGGGGGGATCTATTGTGGTCATGGATTGGATTATGTATGAGGCAGAAGCTAATAAACAGCTCAGCGATGGGAGATTATTTATGATCATGCCCATTGATCCCACCCCATGGTTTAGAATACAAATTGATGAGTTTTTGGATTTGGCCGTTGAGGGTATAATTGATGAGAAAACATCTTTTCATCTTCAGGTCAAAGAGCCAGTTTCACAGTTTCTTTATTTGTTGCCCAAAGTGCATAAAAATCTTCACAACCCACCTGGGTTACCAATTGTTTCAGGTAGGGGGTCATTAATGGAGCCCATTTCTGCATATCTTACAAAGTATCTTAAACCTTTTGCAAGCTGTTAGGGCTAGAATTAAAGATACTACAGAATTTCTTAACATCATTGCTGATGCACAGTTGGAAGATGGAATGGTTGTTATGCACTTTGGATGTAACCACTTTATATTAGCATTCCTCACTGGGCAGGGCTGTTGGTATTGGACTTTTGGCTTACTGAGTTGAAGTTATATAGTCCCGGTTTTAATACCTTCCTTCTTTCTCTTACTGAGCATGTGCCGACTAAAAATGTCTCTCTTCAGTGGTAAATGTTATTTGCAAATGAGGGGTACTGCAATGGGGCTTCCTTTGCCCCCATTTATGCAGACCTCTTCATGGGGTATGTTGAACACTTTATGATAAAAGCCATAACATTTTCATTTAGGAGACTGACATTTGGAGAAGATTCCTGGATGACTGCTGTATGGTGTAGAAATCCGATGTTACATACTCGGGAGAATTTGTGCAATATTTAAATGAAAATAAATGGGGTATCCATTTTAGTTAATTTTTATAGGAAATGTATTTCCTTTTTCGATGTAATGGTTAACAAACAAGATGATGGTACCCTTCAGAGCACAGTATACAGAAACCCATTCCATTCCAACTCCCTTCTACATGCATCCAGCTGTCATCCAGGACATATTGTTAAAAATATCCCCAAATCCCAATATATGAGGATTAGATGCATATGTTCTAAAGAAGTGGATTATGCTCAATTTAATGAAGATCTAACCAGGAGGTTTATGGAACGGGGATTCATGGCCAATGATCTAATTCCAATCAGTGACATAGTTGGTAAAATGCCCAGAAAGGATTTGCTAAAGTATCAGTGCCATAAGTTTAATAGTGGTGCTAAGATTAGATTCACAACTACATTTGGTAGTAACACTAAACAGCTGACTAATTTGGTCCAGCGACATTGGGATATTTTGTTGTCTGATGAGTATTTGGGGCAAGTACTAGATAATAGATGTGCCTTTTTCCTTCCGTAGGGGTGTCACTTTAGGTAGACATTTTAGTTTTTATAAAAAACATCCTTTTTCCTATCAGAAAATTCAGCATACATTGGATGGCACAATATTATTTGGATGTTTCCCTTGTGAACATTGCAGTTTTTGTAGAGGTGTTCTTAAAATTAAGGAATTTACCACTAAAAATACTAAATGTGTTTTTGAAATCCAGACATTTGTCAATTGCAGTAGTAACTGGGTTGTATATCTGGCTGTCTGCCATTGTTCTGCTTTTTATATTGGACAAATGTCTAGACCTCTCAAACTGCGGATTTCGGAACATTTAAGTAATATAAAAAATAACGTTGTGACCAATGCACTTTATAAACATACTCTGGTTCATAATATGGCCAATTTTCATTTTACTGTTATTGATAAGGTTGGGAGCCCTATATTTAATAAAACTAGTTGGCATGGATCATCAGACTGGGTGGGCTATTTCCCCCTGGTCTGAATGAACATTTGTAAAGATATATGTTAGTTTCCTTATATGGTTGGTTTATATATTCTGTATGGGTATATTTATATTTTTGATTAATGGTATGTTTGTGTGTGATTTGTGTTTTGGAACAGTCGGGTTGTTAATTGCTGAAGATTTTATATTGGTGATAAGGGTGACTGCTTTCATATATAAAGGGACACCATTGGTTGCTTGATGACATTGATAAAGGCTTTTGACTGAAACTGGTCTGTGGGTCAAGATTTATGAGGTTTTGGGCCTTTCTAATATGTTTTTACATGTGTCAAGAACAAAGAATAAGACTTAAAGTCTTGGAATCTCCATACAGTGCTGGCTGTCTTCATTTTTGCATTTCTGATTTTGGCCTTTGCACTTGCCGTCCGTACAGAGCTACGTGTTTGGGTTGTCATTTAAAGCAATCATAAAGATTCAACCACAAATGAATGTACACCTCTACTTTACCTCTGAACACATTTCAACATCACCTTCTTATACTTTCAAATTAAGCTAAGTAACTAATGAAGAAAATAGAGCTACATGGATCTCCATTTATTGATGGATTTCCAGCACCATGTTTAAAACAAATATCAAACTGTATCACCTACCCCCTAACTATTATTATTAACAGAAGGTTAGGAGGAGGTCTTGTTCCATCTGTTTAAAAGGAGTCCAAAGTTATTCTACTATTTAAAGGCGAGGACAAATACAAAACTGAAAAATGCAGACATATCTCCAATTTTAGCTTTGTAGTTAAAGTGTTCTAAAGAATCATGTATATTCAACTACTATAGTACCTGACATCATACAATACAGTAAGCAATTGTTAATATGGCTTTCATCCTGGACACAGTTTTCAAATTGCCATTATTGAATTAACAAATTGTATTGCAATGTGGCAAGAGTAATCTCACAGCTCCACTCTTCAGTGATTTCTGAAAGGCTTTTGATATAGTCCCTCATAACTTACTCTTGCAAAGGCTGCACACAAGGCTTCTCAAGTTCTGTTCTGGTATTCATTGCTTCCAAAGTTACTTAAAAACAGAAACCAGGCTGTATCCTGGAACTCTTCTACATCTTACAAAATCCAAGACAGCATTGATGTTCCTGAATGTATCATCCCTTTTCCATATCTTACAAAATTCAAGTTAGTGTTGGTGTTCCTGAAGGCAGTATTCTTGGATGATTACTCTGGTCTTGAGTCTTTTCTGTTTTTGTTAAAGTTGCACTTTCATACAAATAAAATTAAGTTACTACAGTATGCTGATAACTCCACTGTTATCATGATACTGACCTTCATGCAATTATCACTTCCATGCAGCTAGCAATCAATGCTTTGATGTCTTGGCTTCATAAATTCCAAACTGATATTGAAAAGAAAACCAAAAACATAACATTTAGTCTAAAAGACATCAAGCTTATTTGTAACTATCCAGAGAGCTGAACAATACAAATGCTTAGGTGCTACAAGTGGAAATAAGCTACCTTTTTCTGAACATATGAGAAATAATGGTCTTGAGATTCAGAAAAGACTAGGATCCCTAGACCATATAAAGAACTGCCTAACCCCATTCTCCATAAAGCGTTTAGCAAACTCACAACTCATAACAAAGTTACTGTATGGAATGGCAGCCACTGGCAATCTCAATAAAACAACTTCTGACAAGTTGCAGTCTATCTAATAAAGAATAACATAATTTCTGCACAACCAGTAGATAATAGACACATAGCATATATTTAAGAATCTTGGATTTATGTCTGTTTCTAATTACATTCACTTCATCTTCACTCATAAAATTATACAAAACTGTAAATGTTTCTAAATATCTTAATTCCTACTTAAGTACAAAACTGAGATCAAGCTCCAAGCTATTTTCATAGATAGCACTTGGAACTTCCTTCTGCAAGATTTGCACAACAACAATAACTGCTTATCTTTCAGAAACTGCATGAAGACTGTTATTTGATACTAACTTATCTTGCATTAAATGTGGTGTCACCCAATTAAATAATTTCTCTGTACTGAATATTTCTCCATATTCTTTTCTCACTTTCTGCTGTCCCTTATTCTATTACTTTAACTGATGTTGCATGACTTCAGACTGATTTTAATGCTATTTTAATGTGTACATACTTACATTATTTAATGACTTGTCACACGTTTTGCCACTATTTGCTTTCCATATGCTACTTATATATTTTTCATTTTCTGTACTGTGAGTTCTGTATTTTTATGTAACTGTAGATTCAGTTTCCACCATTTTTTATGCACTCCATTTTTTTTTATTCCCAGGTCCCCTCTCAAAATGGATTCTGCCCAGTATGACTAACATGGTCAATAAAATGCAAATAAAAAGTGGAAATGAAAGTCCATTTTCAGATTATGCCAGATACTGAGATATATGAAGGCTTTGGTTGTTGTAAGAGAGTATTTGTTTTGTGTTACACTGTGTCAGTTGTGTCAGATGGAATTTAGTTTTTGTAAGGGACCTCAAATCATTTCTTTTTTAGGTATCTAATATTAGAGTAGCTTCTTTCAAGGCAATTATTTAATTGGAGGAGGCCCTGTTCAAGTTATTTTTAATAATGTCAGGAGACAAGTTGGATCTGTAGATAACTTTGCCTTCAGTACAAAGTGTTAGTCTGTGAAGACCACTTTGTAATTGGTTGAAGAGAAGATAGAAAAGATGGTGCGAGGACAGAACCTTGAGATAAACCTTATTTTGTGGGAAGTGTCTGTCTGAGAAGTAATATTTGGAACTTCTCTGAGGCTCTTGGATTTAAGCAAAATGGCTACCATTGCAGACTAACAAGGTGTATCTAGGTAATTTGTACTTAAAATATAAGGACTAAAATCTTCATAGGAATGTATGTCTAGGTATCTCAAAGATCCTCACAGATCAATGGTGTGTAGTAAGTACATATGACCCTATATGGACACAGACAGCCTTTGTTCATAGTCATTTGAATGATATTTGTTAGGGTCCATAAGTCAATTGTTTTGCTCCTTTCTGTCCAGAAGCTACTTCGGTTTCTAAATAGAAATTTGTATTTCTGAATATATTTGAAAATTTGTGAATAATATATCCTTTCCAGAATTTTGACTAGAGTGGGAAGTATAAAGATAGACTGGAAGTCAGAGGGAGAGTTTGGGTTAGAAACTTTTAGAAAAGGGGTAATTTGCATGCTAACAAGGTACCTCTGGGAAGTAAATGGAATTAAGCTTTGATAAAAGTGATTTGTTTCAGATGTGTCATAATGGAGATAATACTCGTTCTGTATAAAGGGATAAGAACCACAGATGCAAGTCACATGTCTCTATTGGGAAATTATGTTGAATTTTAATGAATAGTTCCTCAAGTTAAATTTTGTGTATACAGAGAACACACAAGGGAGATATAGGAATGAGATTAAATTTGGTGGGCACATGTTTAGATTAGCGGAATTAAGGAATGAAGTAAATTCAATGAAGAGATTATCAGGATAAAGGGGACCTGAGAGAAGCTGTTATTTAAAGACCTAAAATTTTTTTTTTAAATCTATTACTTGACTCGCATGCTTCCAGAAATACTTGGATTTTGCCAACGGTGAGGTTTGTTCACCCCTACAAAGTTTTGCTTTATTTATTGACATTTGATTACAAGGAAAGTCTGAATTTTCAGCAGAGGCCTGGCTGGGGGGGGGGGGGGGGGGGGCTCCAAAGTATTACAAAACATTTTAAAAATAATAATTTTGCAGTTTTTAAAAATAATACAAACACAAATTATTCCAAGTTAGACATAATATAAATAAGAAGAGATACACTTTATATGACAATGATTTAATAGTTGGAGAACTTTTAGCTAGTTTATAGAGAAAGTAAATGTAAGTTAATATAATACAAACAGGAATTGCAATAGGGAATGAAAGAAAAGCAGATTTATGGTACATTTATGCAGTAAGCCTGGGAAGAGAAATTGACAGAAGTAAGGAAGAGAGTGAAGAAGGAAGAGTAAGGAGATGTTATGATATGGATTTCTCCACATTTAGGGATATAGGTTATTCTGGTGTTGAGCAAAAACCGAGCCAGCTTTTGGTTAGGAAGCCTTTCAGAATGATTTTGAAGGATGGGAGGGAAGGTATTGACCTAATGGAAAGAGATAAGGAGTTCTAGGCCTTAGCAACATGATATGAGTACAAACAGTGCCTAGCAGACTTGATAGGTTTGTGGACAAACAGGAGCTTTCGGTCATTGGACTGTAATGACCAACTAGGAATATAGTTCTGCAGAATGTTATTTAGTGCTGGACAAGCAAATGGATTCTGGATAATTTTAGAGGTGGTAAGAAGCTGTGTATATGTTAATGGGGTAGTTCTAACCAATTTAAATGTTTTAGTGTGATACAGTGGTGGATTCTGAAAAGGGTATTTGCTACAAATTTAGTAACTTTGTTATAGCATTGTTCATGTTTTGATTTTTGTGATGCCTGAAGTTTAGTAAGAATGGGAGCACCATAAATAGGTGTGGGGAGGAAATAAGTTGTGGCAAATATAGCTTTAGTTGCATCTGTGCGAAAGTTTTTGGCTGTATAAAGCATCCTAGTTTTTGATGAGTTTTTCTCATGCAATTTTGTATATGCAGGTCTAATGTAAGATTGTCATCTACTATCACTCCTAATAGTTTGCTATGAGAAGTAACGTCAATGGTTGTATTATCAAGATAGAGAACTTTAAATTTTGTTTGTTTTTTTATGAGAGAGGGATTTAGGGAAAATGTAGTAGTTTTTTTTTTGTTTGTTTTTTTAGGGTTGAGCATGGGTTGTGAGTTACAAAGCCATGTTTCAGTTGCTGTTAAAACTTCCTGAGTCATTTTTTGGAGGTGTACCGCATCAAAATGTAAATGTGTGGAGTCATCTGCATACTGCATTAGGGGGGACTGTGTAGCTGTGTGGAGGGTGTTGGTGAGAATATAAAATAAAATGAAATTCGAACCACAGTGTGCACTGAATGAATACTCAAGATCTGAAACACGAAGATTTATTCAACCACCAACAGACTAAGCATATGCTTTCACCAGCAACCTGGCTTCTTCAGAGTCTGACAGTAAAACACTCCATATAAAAAACACTCCACATTTAAAGCAAGAATGCATTCTCCCCACCCATCCAATTAATCAATAAATCAATCAAACAGACAATTTCTTAAGAATACATTTACAACCAAGTATTAGTTTAAAAAAACAATTCATAACATTTAATAAACTTATAATAGTCATACACTACATATGTATACATAAAAAAATGTAATATAAAATTGCAGTTCCTCTAAATAACACTACTTAAGTATTTTAACTGAGGCTTTATGGCTTGCTACCCTGTTCTGTGCATCACACTGAATGTTTATTATAGATAGGGTTAAGTCTAACATTCAGTGTGATGCACAGAACAGGGTAGCAAGGTTAGAAATGGAATGGCAGCTTAGGCTCAATGCTACCAGGCGCCCTGGGCTAAATGAATGTGTCACCATAAAGCCTCAGTTAAAATACTTAAGTAGTGTTATTTAGAGACTTATTTTATAGTTATTCAGACTCTGAAGAAGCCAGGTTGCTGGTGAAAGCATATGCTTAGTCTGTTGGTGGTTGAATAAATCTTCGTGTTTCAGATCTTGAGTATTCATTCAGTGCACACTGTGGTTCGAATTTCATTTTATTTTCTTGGTTGAACCTTTGTTGGTTCTGGTGGACTGTTTGGGTGTTGGTGAGAATGTTAAACAGGAGGGGACCAAGGATAGAGTCTTGTGACATACCAGTGATGACTAGAAGGTATAGAGAGAGGGTGGAGTGCCATTTTACCGATATCTATTGCATAGGTAGCTTTTGAACCATAGAAGGGTGGGCTGAGAGAGACCTAATAAGGCCATTCAAAGTAGAAGTTTGCTGTGGCAAATTGTGTCTAAGGCTTTAGACAAGCCTAGAAATAAAGAGGATACTAGTTTGCCGTTATCTTATCTACACAGGTTAAAAGTGCATTGTTAGTACTATGGAAAAGAGGGAAGCCATGTTGTGTGGGGGATATGAGTTCTTCCTGCAGAAGAGAGTTCAGCAGTTGTCTTTGAATAAACTTTTCAAGTATTTTGGGGAGGGGGAATAAGATTGCTATAGATTTAAAGTTAGTAATTTCTGTTGAGTTTCCTCCGTTGTGCAGAGGGATCATGTGTGTCTTTTTCCAGATAGAAGGGAGCATGGGGTTCCTGGACTGACCTATTTATAAGGATTGAGACAGGATAGGCAATGCTATTGACTGCTATTTTACGGTATTTGCTTGGAAGGTCATCAGCTTGGAGCATGATTTGAGTAGTTTTATATAGGATGTGGGCACAGGTTTGAAGGTGAAAGTGGGTGTGGTGATATGTTGCTGGGCAGGGTTAGGATTTGATGTTGGAGAATCCTTCGTTAGAGATGCTATACCATCTATGAAATAAGAGTTGAATTGCATTGCGATTTTGAGTCATTGGGAGAGGGGTTAGGTTTAATTTATTATTGGGATGGGATATTTATTTAATGGCTGTCAAGAATTTTTAGGATTGTATTTACTATTATTCTGAAAGTTTGGTATTTTGCCTTCATTCATTTGCATTTTAGTATGATTGCAAAGCATTCTGAAGTTTTTAAGATATTGTGGTGTATATTTTTGCAATTCTTTCATTGCTTTTTCTCTACCCTGCATTAATTAGCATGCTACTCTTTTTGAATAGCTAAACTGCATTATTTGTTTTTAGGCTCTTCTTTCTTGGAGGTGCCAGGCTAATTAGGATATTCAGGAAGGTTGTACTGAATTCACTTACATCATTGTCTAAGGAGAGGATTTTTAGGAAGTTCCAGTTAGTAGCTGGTAGGTTAGTAATGAACATTTCTGGATTAAACATGGAAAGGTTCTGTGTTGTTTAAACATGTTTAAGTGGATGTGTGAGATGTCTGGTTGTGTAGATTGGGAGATGATCTCAGAAACAATCAGACATTGTATCTGAGGTGGTGTATTTTCAAGGGTCCGAGGCCAGAATCCAGTCTAATAGGGGATTTGATGTCTTTTTAGGATGTGTGAGATGTCTGGTTGTGTAGATTGGGAGATGATCACAGAAACAATCAGACATTGTATCTGAGGTGGTGTATTTTCTAGGGTCCGAGGCCAGAATCCAGTCTAATAGGGGATTTGATGTGTTGTTATAATGTGTAAAGACTATTAATTAGTTGTGTGAAACCAAATAAGTTCATGCGAGATGTAGGGGAGTTAGAGTTCATGTCCAACCAATTGAGATTCACATCACTTAGTAGTATTATTTCTTTTGGAATTGTTATGGATATCCAGTGTAGGATATCTTACAGTATAGCTGTATTATCGCCACGAAGGATGTAAAGAACAGTACTACATATTTGTTAATAATTGTTTAAATTCAGGAAAGTTATATGAAACTCTACTGAATTGAATTTTGGTATTGGTTTGTTGTAAGGGGAAATTTAGTTGTTGGGAAATATTAAAGCAGTACTACCACCTTTTTTCTTTATAGGGTCATTATGGATTATATTATAGCTGGGAGGTGTAATTTCAGAGTTGTTTAAGCCAGGTTTCAGTTACAGAGAGAATATCAGGTTTATATTGGTTAATCCAGGCATGTTGTTCAGCAGTTTTATTTCTTATACTGCTAGCATTTATGGCAGCAAAAGTTAGTTTACCAGGGTTGGGGGTTGACCATTCTAGATTAGAGTAGTGTGTGGAAGAGAATTGTCTTGATGTTTATTGTGATAGGTGAGGCCAGGATTAAGGTGAATATCTCCTCCTAGAAGAATTTTAGTATGCTGAGGTATTACTAATACTTACACACACATATACAAATATTTCAAGCATGGGCATTAATGCCCTTCTAGCTTGCCAATATATCAAAACTTTTAGTTATGTACTTACCATAACTTTAGATGTTTGGGATCCATCTCACCTACATTCAATACTGATGGGCTCGGAGCCGATCCCTCGGCTCCAACTCGGCACGCTATGCTATAGAGCGAGGCCTCTTATTGGCTGAGCTATTTCTTATCCCAGGATGCACCACCACTAATCCCCCAGATCTTGTTTGTCCGCATTTATGCACACATGCACAACTTGTTTATATAACATTGTTAGATGTTTCAAGATGAAACAACAGGATTTGGACCTTCTGATATCCTCTGATCTCCAAGGAAGGGGGAAGGAGGGTGGGTTATTGGGAATGTAGGCGAGATGGATCCCAAACATCTAAAGTTATGGTAAGTACATAACTAAAAGATGTTATGTGATCCTATCTCGCCTACATTCAATACTGATGGGACAGCGTCCCTAGCACCTAAATCCTGGGTGGCTCTTTGGAAAACACTCCTGAGCACTGTGGAACCAAATGAAGCTCATCCTCTAGATGCCACATCCAATTTGTAGTGGGAAATGAAAGTGTGCAGGGAAGACCATGTAGCCGCAGCACAAATGTCACTAATGGCAAGCTTAGAATGAAATGCTATTGAAGTAGCCATAGCCCTTGTAGAATGAGCTTTGACAGAGGTGGTAAGCTCTTTATTAGAATAAGAATAAGCTTGAGTAATACAGTCCCTGATCCATTTGGCAATAGTGACCTTTGTGACGGCTTTGCCCAATTTATTGTCCGCATAAAGGATACAAACAACTGATCTGTATTCCTTGTTTGTTTGGTCCTATCTAAATAAAAAGCAACTGCCTGTGGACATCTAATGTGTGGAATATGAATTCCGCTTTGTTAGAATACTTCGAAAGAAGACTGGAAGTTCTAATGATTGTTGTAGGCAGAAACTGGAACAAACTTTAGGGACAAAGGATGGATTTGGCCTGAGAGATACTCTGTCTTTGTGAAAAACCAAGCACGGAGGTTTTACAGACAAAGCTTGAAGCTCTGAAACCCTTCTGGCAGAAGTAATCGCCACCAGAAAGGCAGTTTTCCACGATAGAAATTTTAAATCACATGTCGCTGCCGGTTCGAGGGGTGTGCCAGGTAAGGCGCGTAACACCACATCGAGATCCCATGGAGGAGCAGGATGAGAAATCGGAGGTCTTAAAAGCGCAGCACCTTTCAAGAAGGTCTTACACAATCTGTTGCTCATTAAAGGTGGGTTTATAGATTCGTGAAAATTGGAAATAGCTGCCAATTGAACCTTGATGGTAGAGACTGAAGAGCCTTGATTGAAAAGAGAAGTTAGAAATTTCAGTACTTCTGATACAGGAATAGTGATGGGATCCAGACCTCGGTGTTGTGCCCAAATAGCAAATCTTTTCCATTTGCTAGAATACAATTTCTTTGTAGCAGACTTGTGGGCCGAAGATAAAATGTGTACAACTTCTGGATCCAAGGTATGACTCCTGACTATAGTCGGAAGAGGAGGAGCCAAGCCGTCAATTTTAAGGTGTGTAGGGACTGGTGGAATAGTCCCGACTGATGAACCAATAGGTCTGGGATCTGATCCAGGAACCATGGACCTTCCAGAGCATATTTTCGAAGATAGGGGAACCATACTTGACGAGGCCAGTAAGGAGCAACTAAGATCATTTTGCTCCCCAAGAGAGAAGCCTTTTGGATCACCCTGGGAAGGAGAGGAACTGGGGGAAAGGCATAAAGCAAGCCGGTGGGCCACGGACGGGCTAGTGCATCCATAGGGCTCTTCCCCGGAGCCGGGGTGAGGGAGAAGAACTTTTTGCACTTCGCATTCAGTGGAGTCGCGAAGAGGTCGCAACACGGAACTCCCCATTTGCTGAAAATCTGATTTGCAACTGTAATGTTCAGAGACCATTCGTGTGGAGAGAGGATAGTTCTGCTCAGTCTGTCGGCTATCACATTGGACTTGCCCGGGATATGAGTAGCCACTAGAAAGCGTTTGGTCGACACTGCCCATTCCCAAACTCTCATGGCCTCTCTGCAAAGGGGATAGGATCTGGTCCCTCCCTGTTTGTTCAGGTACCAGACCACTGACATGTTGTCGGAGTGAATGGCAATTATGCCCTGAGGGAGGTAATCGTGAAGGGCTTGAAGGGACAGAAGCACCACCCTCATCTCTAGGATGTTGATATGAAGTAGGGTCTCTTCTGAGTGCCATTTGCCTTGGACTGACCTGCCCAGGGAATGCCCCCCCACCCCATCTGGGAGGCTTCCGTGGTCAAAGTGGCCACAGGAGGAGGCGGAACAAAGGGTTGTCCCTGATCCAGATTGGAGGGCACCAGCCACCAGTGAAGGTCCCATTTGCAGGTTTCCGTGATCCATATGAGGTGACTGAGAGGGAGTTCCTGAAAGGACCACTGAGCTGAAAGAAGCCACTGGAGAATTCTCATGTGCAATCTTGCTAGGGGAACTAGAAGAACCGTGGCGGACATGGATCCCAATAGCTGCAGTACCATTCTGGCTGGGGCTTTGGATCTGGGAAGTAAGGCTCGAACTTGAGCCTGTATGGTTTGTATCCTGTCTGTAGGTAGATAGACCGCATTCGGTTTGAGTCTATCTCTACTCCGATGAATCTTATGCGTTGAGATGGCAGCAACACAGACTTTGGCCAATTGAAGGTGATTCCAAGGGAATTGCCCAGTGATATCGTGGCTTGTAGGCTCCGCAATAGTAGATGCTTGGAGGTGGCAGTTAGGAGCCAGTCGTCTAGATACGGAAACACCTGGAATCCTAGACTTCTCAGGTGAGCAGTCACTACCGCCAAACATTTGGTGAACACCCTGGGGGCTGTGGTGAGACCAAAGGGCAGCCATGAACTGAAAATGACTGCCTCCTAGGCTGAAGCGCAGATGTCTCCTGGACGCTTGATGTACCATGATATGGTAATAAGCGTCCTTGAGATCTATGGAGCACATCCAAACACCTTTCTCCAGCAATGGGAGAATGGTTTGTAGGGTGACCATTCGGAACTTGGACTTTTTGACTGAACGGTTTAGAATGCTGAGATCCAAAATGGGCCTCAAGTCCCCAGTCTTTTTTGGCACCAAAAAGAATCTTGAGTAAGTCCCTAATCCGATCTGGTCTGCGGGGACCGGTTGGATGACTCCTTTTTGCAGCAGCTTTGAAACTTCTGAGGCTGCAGTTTCCCGTTGACTGGGTGGCGGGTCCAGGATTTTTTTGGACTGAGGTGGAGAGTGAGAGAAAGGGATGGCGTAACCTCCAGCGATAATTCGAAGCACCCATCGGTCCTGAGTGATACCTTCCCAGGCTTTTAGGTGCCTCGAAAAATGACCCCCGACTGGCTCCAGAGCTGCACAGTCGGGCAATCCCTCAGGGACTGTGAAAGGCTGAAGAGCCACGAAAGGACTCGCGGTCTCCAGTGTTGCGGGGGCCTCTGCCGCCTCTGGGACGGCGTCTTCCAGAAGAATTTCCCCCTCCCCTGCCTCTGGAAGGGGGATCGTCCTGCTGTGAGGGGTAAGACTTCTGAGATCTACGGAACCACATTTTCCCTCCTCTTTTAGCCTTGGGGTAAGGCCGAAAGGGAGTGGAAAATCGTGCCCCTACGGCAGTCAAAGTCTTACCTTCTTGCTCGCAGTGGGTCAGTGTGTCCTTTACCTTGGGTCCAAACAAGGAGGATCCATCAAAGGGGGCATCGGCAAAGGAAGACTTAAAGGCCTCCGCAAAATGACACAGGCGGAGCCAGGCTTGTCTCCGTAGAGCAATGCCTGTACCCGCCGCTCTACTTGCCCCTTCGGCCGCATAAGAAATGAGCCTCATGGACGAGTTTGAAATGGACGACAGCGTAGCCAGCTGAGAGCCAACCGTCTGGGCCAGCTCCTCAGGCAGGTTACCCAAGAGGGTATCGGAAAGTTCTTTAATCAGATCCCTCTGAAATCTGGTAAAGTGCGTGAGATAGTTCAAGGACCTTAACGTAAAGGCCGCTGAACTTAGGGTGCGCTTACCGTACCGATCCATGCTCCTAGACTCCTTATTAGGAGGATGGACGGACGTCGAAGCCTCTGCTACATCTTGCTGGGTAGCAGATGCCACCACCAAAGCATCTACAGCCACACCTTTCATCAGAAACTCTTTTTCCGGGGGTGCTGACAGGAACTTATTAGGACGAGCAGGCACCGGTTCCACAGAGTCTGGGTGTTCCCACGCCCTTCGACAGATCAAGTCCAAGAGCTCGTCAAAGGGCGGAGACACCCAGGAGGTGGAGGGCTGAGCCCCAAAGGCCTTAAGGAACACCGACTCATCAGCAGAAGGGGGTTTGGATTGCCAGCCGCCTCGTTGTTTAAGGGCTTCCAGGATGTCTGCAAAGGAGACATCATCTGAGGACGACTTAGGGGACCCCTCTGCATCATCGAGATCAGTGTCTGATGTAAGAGACTCATCAGGGGAGTCAACGTGCTTCCTCTTGCACAATCTTTTCCTGGGGGGGTTCCTCCGAAGAAGCTTCAGAGGGACCTCCAGGAGGGGGGGAAACCCCAGTGGGGGTAACCTCAGGCCCCGGGGCTCTGCTGTCTAAGGACAGGGGGACTGCCAAAGACCCAGTCTCGGTATGCAGGGATGGAGCTGGGGAGACCGTGGAGGTAGCCAAGGATGATTTGGCTAACGCACTCCTCATAGCCCTGAAGGCGGGACCACCAGAATCCTGGGAAGGTCCCATCTCCGTGGCCACAACGGTAGACGGCACTCCCGCAGCCGACGCACCGAGAGGAAGGCTTGGGACCGAAAACATCAGTCCCGAAGCGTCCCCCCCGGGGCCGACAGAAGAAGTCCACGTACCGAACTCCGACTCAAGAGCCGGAGTTGGAGTAAGGGTCGGGCCCGACCCTAAAACCTCCATCGGTTCCACCAGCACCGGCTCCAATGGTGCCGAGGCTGTTGGAGAAGGAACCATAGTAGCAGGGTGGACCATCGGCTCCGAAGCCGAATGGGCTGGAGCCGAAACTAACTTTTGAAACACCGGAGACTGGAAAAGTCTTAGGAGCACCCTGTCGATGTCCGAATCAGACATCTTGGAGGATCTAGAAGACACCGATCGGGTCCGAACCGATTTCTCCATCGGCTCCATAGGACTAGGGGACCGGCTCCGAATGGATTTGATTACTATCGGTTCCGAGGGAGATCTCAAAACAATTTCCCTCGGTGCCGATGAGGACTTCGGCGCCGAAGGGGAAGAGTCTGAGCCGGCAACCCTCATCGGCTCCAATATCAGTGGAGCCGATGAAGGTGACCCACCTCTCGATGCCCCAGTCCTCGGCTCCGAAATCAGAGGGGTCGAGACTGGAGGCATCGAGGCAGACCATTCCACCCTCGGCTCCGAAGTCCGTGGAGCCGATGGAGAAGCCTGCCTAGGTTTTTTGGCAGTCGGTTCCGACAGACTGGTCGGAGCCGACGCTTTTTTCTTTTTCATAGGAGAGGAAGAGGAAGATAAAGCCTCCTCGAAGGATGGCTTAATCAACCCTTTTAAAATTAATTTATTCTTCCTCTCCTGGAGGACTCTCGATGAAAAGGCGTGACACACGCTACAGGACTCTTGTAGGTGCTTGGCGCCTAAACAATAAATGCACGAGGAGTGGTCATCCGTTATGGACATTTTATAACCACACCTCGCGCACTTTTTAAACCCAGAGGGTCTATGCTCTTTAGACATGCTGACAAACCCTAAGATTAATACACAGAAAAACTAAGCAAGATTTTTAAGTTTTTTTTTTTTTTTTTTTAAACAAAACAATTCACTAGTAGTAGCACAAACACAGAAAAAAGAGGGTCAAGACCCTCTAACTTAAGCAGGTACTTGACACAAAAACGCTAGATAGTAATAGAAATAGAAATAGGGGAAGGCCCCTCTAACTTAAACGGGAAACATTCCCTTAACGAAAAAACACAATTTCCTCAACAGATTTTCTTAAACACACTCATACCACAACAGTAGCTGTTAAAACAGCTTTTGGGTTCAAATAAGCAAAATTCCTGACAGGAAAAGTCTGAATAAAACAGTACTTAGCCCAGCCAAGTTTGAGACCACGTCCTAGCTTGTAAGCGGCAAACGAGATCTGGGGGATTAGTGGTGGTGCATCCTGGGATAAGAAATAGCTCAGCCAATAAGAGGCCTCGCTCTATAGCATAGCGTGCCGAGTCGGAGCCGAGGGATCGGCTCCGAGCCCATCAGTATTGAATGTAGGCGAGATAGGATCACATAACATCACTTGTTCCTGTAATACATGTCCAGGCTGTTCTTAAAAAATATCTAAACTAGTACTTGCTTTAATGTAATCTGGTAGTCTGTTCCATGCATCAGCTACTCTGTCAGAGAACCAGTTAGTACACTTTTCATTCCTAAAGAACCTTCTACATAGGTTGTCTGATGATTTTCTAGTACTTTTTGTTAATCTCAAACATTCCCAGAGATAGTTGTCTCTAAATGCTCAATATACCTGAATAAGATCTTCTCTTAGACATCTGTAAGAGACACTGTGCAAGTTCGGATATTTTAGTCTTTCATTGTTTGTCTTTTCGGCTTTTCCAAGTTAGGGGTCGCCACAGCGGAACTCCAGTCCGCTAATGATTGGCAGTAGATTTTTTATGGTGCCGACTTGCCAGCCCGACGCCCAACCTTCAGTGAAGGCATGCCCATTCACGCATGTCTTTCGAGGCCACTCGACCATGGGGAGGACATGCAGACTCCACATAGAAGGCACTCCAGTCGTGAGTTGAAAAGGAGAACCTCTTGCTGTGAGGCAACAACGCTACCGCTGTACCACCGTGGCTTCGATATATTTTAGTCTTTCATAATAACTTAAATTTTCACATCTATGGATGCCCTTGGTATATTTCTGCTGTACTCATTCCAGTTTACTCATGCTTGTTTTCTTATAGGGTTTCCATGTTGTTATTCCATACTCAAGTTTAGATCTAATATAAGTAACAATTACTTCATCATTTTTGATTTCCTTGACTCTATAAATCTTTTTATACAACTTTATAGTTCTATAACTGTCATTAAACAATTAATTGGTTGATATGATTAGAAAAACTTAGAGCTGAATCTGCCTATATACCCAGGTCCTTAAATGAGTCTACAGTTTCACTCACTGTGCTGTATTAAATATTCACCTTTCAGTTTGTCTCCCAAATCTCATATGCTTAGTTTTTGATGTATTTATCAGCATATTATTCTCCTGTGCCCAACTGGTCAATTTAGTCGTTATTTTGCAGACATTCCTTATCTGTAACGCATGTAATCGGTTTACCCAATTTCAGGTCGTCTGCATATAGGCTGTAGAACACCTCAGATGAAAAAGTTAGGTCTGACAGATACAATCTAAACAAATAAGGGCCTAGGACAGAGCCCTGTGGGATACCCTGACTGTAACCAAGGATTTCACCTGTCCAGTTGCTGTATGATACTTGCCATGTCCTATTTGTAAGCCATGCAGCTATCCATCTTATCAAGAGTACATCAATACCTAGTTGTACTAATTTATTGATCAGTGTTTTGTGTATGACCCTGTCAAATGCTGAAGTTAAATCTTTATAAATCACATCACAGCACAGTTTTTCATTCATAGCTTTTATTATATTGTTATAGAACATCATGTTACAGGTGGTAATAGATCTGTTTCAACATACGCATGCTGATATATGGTTTCAAGTCCCAGCTTATCCAATCCTGACAATAACATATCCAGTATTACCTTCTCCATTATTATTCCACAACATGAAAGTACACTTAAGGGTCTGTATGACTCTGGGCTTGTCCTACTCCCCTTTCCCTTAATGACAGATTTACGAAGCGCATGTCTCCAATCTTGAGGAATCTCCCCATATTTATATGACCTAGTGAATAATAGATATAATGGTACCATGAGTTCTTGCTAAAGTGTTCTCAGGTCATTGTTATTAATTCCGTCTCCTCCCTCTGCTTTGTTTGGATTCAGTTTGTGCAGTTCTTTTTCAATATAATCTAATTTGATTCCAGTATCCTGGATTACCTGGGTGTCATTAGGACAACTTATCACCCCTTTTTGTGGAGCCAAACTATTTTGCATAAGAGTTTGTAAATATATCTATAATCTCCTGTGCCTGAGAATACATTTTAGAATCTGCGCACAGTTTATCAATTTGTATGTCTTTACGCTTTCCACATCTTGTGTATCTATAAAAAGGTTTCCTATTATGCTCAATATCTTTATATAAATTTTCTACAAATGTTTCATGATCTTGTCTCACACTGTGCTTAATCTGTTTGTCCAGCTTGTTTATTTCAGTTTTCAAAGTTGTAGTTTGACCTCTCTTCCATTTCTTATACTTAATCAGATATTTAGTTTTTTATGGAAATATATCCCCCTGATGTTGTATGCCTAGATGTTGATGTTAAACATTTGTTTTATTGTTTGTACTCTGTTTTTCTTTCAAAACTTTCCACATACCATCTGCAGTTTTTCCACTGAACATTTCACTCCAGTTAGTTTTACATAGTGACTGTTTTACTTGCATATAATCTGTAATTAACCTTCTGTGCATTGGTTTAGATTTCAGTTTGGCAGAATTATCTAGCAATAAATTAACCTTTATAACCCATGATCACTACATCAGTGGTGGTAAAACTTGACTTGAAGTAACAGTAATTTCTTTAGGAAAAGAAACAATGTCTAGTATGTTCCATCCTGTTACTTTTTGTACAATCTGAAGCAATTGTTGTTCCTGAATATACATTGTGAATAATTTCCTTACTAATGTTGTTAAATCGATATTATTCCAGTCTGTTTCTGATATAATTAAGTCCCCAGCTAATATTATTCTTCCCTCCTGTGTTTCATGCAAGAAATGTATGAATTCCTCTAGGTCATCTACACTTGGCTTTGGTGGTCTGTACACTCCAACAATTGTTATATGTCACAGTTACACAGTCTATAGTCTTGGTGTTATCATTAAACATGTAATAATCACAGGTCTCATAACTTTCTTTAATCCCTATCATAACACCTCCGCCTGATTTTTCTTAGAATGTCTGTTACAGTAATAAAATTTATACCCTGATGGAACCAGTTTTCAGTCATTGTTGTTTAACCATGTTTCACAAACAGTAACAACATTGATCTTGTGGGAACCTAGCACATTTTCCAATAAAAAAAAACATTATTAATACTCCTACCATTAACAACCATCAGATATGCATCAAGTATTGCTGTCTGTAAACTGTTAAATTTTCAACTTGCCAAAAATCCTGCCTGGTGTTTGTCAAATACTGCAAAATGTCTGCTGCAAAAATTCTCTTCCCTGATCTTAAGAAATGCACATCATCCTGTCTGAACATGTGTGCCCAAAGCTAGGCTTGGATGCTCTACACATTTACATTTTTTAAAACAGGACATTTTTTCCATGTAGGTATTTACCCAAAAAATCTTTTTATTCACAGTGATCTGACTATTCTTTCTATAGGTGATTTGTGAAAAATGTGTCCTAACACCAGTACAAGCTATACTATCTAAGAGGGTTGTCAGTTCCCCACTAAGTCAGAGAATCCATGTGGGTGACATCATCTGTACCAACATGAATAAGAACGGATCTAATTCCTTACATTAAGGCATTCCAAGTCTTGTCTCACATCCTCTATTTTTGCTCCTGGCAAGCATAACACTATTCGATGTTCATTATAATCTCTGCAAATATACATATCAGTTCATCTAATAATTTAGTCTTTAATTACAAGAATATCTTTGCTGGCCAGCTCTGAAGAATCTTCAGCTTCTAATACAGTAATATCTGCTCTATCAGTTGTTATGAAGGATCACCACCATCATCACTATTAGTCTTATTAATCCCACTGTTTTCATTGTGTATTAAATTCTCATCCATCTGGCATTGTAAATCCACAGCTTAAGCCATGAAGTAAACATCTGTCTTTTTGTCCTTTTTTTCTTACAGTAATGTTCTTCAATCCTTCCACGTTCAATTTTGATTTCTTCCTTTTCACCTGCCCCTTGCCTCTTTTTTCTACCTTCTCTTTTGGAAAAATTATGCCTTCTTCTGTAGACTGAAGGTTTTCTGATAGAAAAGTATTATCATTCCGTATAACATGTTTTACGTAACAAAGAAGTATCCTTTTTAGTATGTATTCTCTTTACTTTAAAGACATTAATCAGTTTCTTTTTCTTCCTTGTTATTTCTTGTGAACTTCTTCCTTTCTTTCTTTTTTAGTTTATTTCTAAACAAACTGGAACTTCAGATTGCTGAATATCTGCATCCAGAATTCCAATGTTGTCAGGGGCATCATCTTATTTCATGAGAGTTGAATGATCTTTGTAGACAATAGATGCATCATTTCCTAAATGTATTCTATTTGTTCTTTGCCTAACATTACTTATCTCACCAGTCCAGTCATTAATATATGAAACAACAGTTCTCCAAGCCATGCCAATTGCACAAGTGCAATCATCATCAAGTCTAGATTTACTTCAAACAGTGGTAAGCAAATCATCCAACTTTTGATCCGAGGAACACAGATCACCAGTGTTATCAGCTGTTACCTTTAATATGCATAACATTTATTACACTGTCCAAGCTATTTGTGCATTAGCAAATCATTAATTGCATACCCATTTAAGGAATCCATGTTCAGCTTCAAACAAATAAAATATTGTAAAAGAAAAGAATAATCAAAATGAGTAACCACAGAATTCAAAGAGAACTTAAATCAACTTCTATGACAAAAAAATCACACAAGCAATATACAATTAAATACTGAAGTAAGTACAATAAAATTGTTCTGACCATGTAAGTTCTGCAAGCCAGACAAAAGCTGTAATTCTTTTACGTTGAGCGCAAAGGCACACAGTAGCATCTGCTCACTATCGCTTGCAGTTGCACTTCTTTTTAACAGTAAAGATCAATAGATTGCAAACCAAGGTAGGATTGTTTAGATATGCTCAGGATTTTCCTCAATGCAGTCTGTGTGAATTTATAGGTGTCTGGGCTCCTTGGGGTAGCTAGAGCTTGCCTGTGTAAAACCTATCCATTTCTAACAACCGACAGTGTAATTAAAGCTAAAACCTCAAAATATGAATCAAAGTAAATCTTGTTAACAAGCCATTCCTTCTTACCTACAAACAATGTAAAACAGTGCTAACAAATAAGATATAGATTCAAATAAAACTTCTGTTACTAGTCAACTCCACAGTAAATCACAAACCAAGGTAGGATAGTTTAGATATGCTCAGCATACTTGTTTTTTGGAGTGTATTTTTCTACCTAATTTTGTTTTTTGGTCTGAGTTGAAATGGGAGTTAATGTGTCTATATTTGGAGTACAGGTGAGTGGCATCATTAAATAGGTTTGGCGAATAGGTGGCTGAGATGAAGTTGGAAATATGTTGAGAACCATTATAGAGTCCTGGTAGGATGAAAGATGGCCCAGTAGAATAGAGGATAAGCTGAATAATAGCATGATTAAGTAAAGGGATTTGTATGTTGTAGCTGGCAGGTAGTGGGGGAGTATGGATCAAGAAGGAAAAATAAGTTGCAGGATGGAATTATATTTAGTACTGATGGAGTCTGAAAGCCGATAGAGAGTAGGTAGGAAAGAAGTATTTTCTATGAAGGAAGTTTAGGTTGTCCTAGTATCTTCTCTGGAATGCAAGGAATAGAGGGGTTTTAAAGGCTAGAGTTTGAGAAAGTAGGTAAAATAGGAAGAAGCGAAAGTTTATTTGGGAAAAGTAGACGATAAAATGTAGAACAGATAGGTGCTGTTAGGGAGGGGTGTAGCTGTGAATGTATATAGAGCAGCGCGGTTTGGGATGGAGAAAGGCAGTTGGGAATAGTGCTAAAAGATTAAATGGAAATTGGGAATTAGGGCAAAAGAAGCAGGAGTGTTTGTATGATAGTAGTAAGTGACTTTATATTGCCACCAAAGTGCTATTAGAGTCACAGAGAGACTTCCAAAATTGTTTTTAGTATAAAATTAAAAATAGAATTTATTAACGCTCTTCACATTGACATACAGAAACATGCGTTTTCGTCCCTCTCCACCAGGACTTCATCAGACAACTATTTAATGAAACCTTGCCGATTTTATACTTTAATCAAAGACATTTTCCAATAAAATCATCCCTACAATTAAAAATCAAATTCAAATGCACCAATCCTATTTAACAACTCATGAATATTTAACAAAGCTAATACATATTCATGTATCTAGACTTGTGTGATCATTTGAAGACTCTTGTGAAACAGCTCCATCTAGTGTGCAAATCCTGCTATACCATACAAATTTCATTTTTACATTTACAAGAATAATAACAATTATAAAAATTGATTTACCCATTTATAACTTTGTATAACATTATGAATAAATATTATTAAATTACTTATGAATAAATAATTAAATAAATAAGTTTAATTTATACATATTTTATAATAAATATTAATATATTTAGATATTTAAATATTTAAAATGTATTAAAATGTGTTAAAATGTTATTTTTATTATTATTATTTACCAGGATCAATTCTTGTTGAGACTTCATTAATTTTTTCATACTTTATTAGCCTTTAACTTTAATAAAGGCTTCACAGAAACCATGTCATTAAGACCCGGTTTCCTACTTGCATCTAATCTCACTTGCCACCACAGTTCTTTGTTCTCCAGAATGTCTTCCCATGGGCCCCCTCTTACATCCCGTTTGACTTGCTCTATTATAAACCATAAATAGTTAGCTTCCTTACAGTCTATACAATGCTTATATAGGGCATTTGTCTCTTTAGACTCACTAATGTCATAAATGTGTTCATATATACGTCTTTTTAGGGACCTCTCAGTCTTCCCTACATAAAATGAAAAACATTTTTGACATATAGCTATATATACCACTCCTTGTGTATCACAATTATAGTAATCCCTTCCTCTTAATTTCATATTCCTACTTATAATACTGATCTCTTCTACATTCATTATGTACGGACATTGTTTGCACCTTCCACATTTGAAGGTGCCTTTCTTCCTATAACATTTTTCTCTGTTATTCATTGTTTTACTTTCAAACATGTTACGTATACATATTGGATTCTTATATATAACAAGAGGTGTCATTTTTAATTTCTTCCATATCAGTGAAGGATATAAATTTCTCCCATTCCCTGTTTATTACACTTTTTATATTCCTATTAATGAAATTGAACTCTACTATTAATCTTTTTTGTATATTTTTATCATTCCCTTTTCCACACTTGTTTTCATTCAAATTCATATTTTCCTTTTTTCCTTTTATGGGTTGGAATCTATCCTTCCTACCAATCTCAACTTCTTTCCTTATGTCCAGAATGAACTCAATTGGATAGCCCCTTTCTAGGAACATAGTTTCTAATTTATCACATTCTTGTATGAAATCTATGTCCCTGCTTGTCATCCTTGAACCCCTCACAAACTGTCCTTTAACTATATTTTTCTTACAATGTGAGGGGTGGGAACTATTATAATGCAGGTAGGAATTACAATATGTAGCTTTCCTGAAAACCTTAGTTTCAAATTTTTGGTCTATTTTAGTAACCTCTACGTCTAAATAATTTAAAATGTCCCTATTTATAACATATGTAAACTTCAAAAAATTAGTAGACAAACTGATGTATTCAAAGAACTCATGGAATTTTTGTATTCCTCCAGTCCAGAAAATCACTATATCATCCAAGAACCTGTGGTATAGTGTCCAATGTTTGTTAAAACTGGAATTAATGACATACTTTTCTTCCCATTTTGAAAGAACTATATTCGCATACGTTGGAGCACATGCTGCTCCCATGGACACCCCACTAATTTGTTGATAAAATTCCCCATCAAATATTAGAAAATTATATTTCAATACGGTGTCCATGAGAGCAACTGTAGCTACCTTGTCTTCGTGTGTCATATTATGGTCTAAATAGATGCTTTCCTCAAAATAGTCCATCCCTTCCTTATAAGGGATACAAGAAAATAGATGGAGCTGTTTCACAAGAGTCTTCAAATGATCACACAAGTCTAGATACATGAATATGTATTAGCTTTGTTAAATATTCATGAGTTGTTAAATAGGATTGGTGCATTTGAATTTGATTTTTAATTGTAGGGATGATTTTATTGGAAAATCAGTCTTTGATTAAAGTATAAAATCGGCAAGGTTTCATTAAATAGTTGTCTGATGAAGTCCTGGTGGAGAGGGACGAAAACGCATGTTTCTGTATGTCAATGTGAAGAGCGTTAATAAATTCTATTTTTAATTTTCTACTAAAAACAATTTTGGAAGTCTCTCTGTGACTCTAATAGCACTTTGGTGGTTTTATAGTCGTTGGTGTGCTACGTTCCATCCTTTTTGTGATTTTGACTTTATATTGCCACATGGTGATTTTTGTTATGCTAAGTGCAGAATTAATCTTTCTCTGTAAGTGAGAGTTTAGTACTACTTCCAGCTTAATAACAGATTTGTAGTTCTGATGTTAGCCACAGGTTTATGGTGGGCTTTAGAAGTTTAAAAGTACTGGAGTGACAGCAGTTTTGTAGGCATTAGAGTTGTTTGTTTAGTTTTATAGTGTCCTCTTCTGTATCCATTTTGCTGAATATAATAGACCAATCGAAGTTGCTCAGGTGGAATCCGCGCTTGGATAAAGTTATTATGGGATTTTGGTCTGAATTAAATTTTCTTTGGACAAGTCGGATAGGGAACAGGTGACAGGGAGTGGTCACTGACATTAAGGATGAATAACTACTGAGGTAATTTTATGCAGAATGCTTGTAATACATGGGTTGAAGAGGGAGTGATTGTAAGCTATAGGGTTAGCTCTAAAGGATATATATGAGAAGTCACTGATATTTCTTTATGTCTGGTATTATAAATGCAGATGTGTATCAAAATGTCTCTAAAAAGTGGAAGGAGCAGGAGGTTTAGTTTATTTTTAAGTTTAGTACCATAGCTGCAAGTTGAATAAACAGTGAAATACAACTGAAATATCTGCTATAGTTACTTTAAATGTGTATGAATCACTTCAATGTTATATAGAATATCTATTTATTTTTAACTATTTGTTGGTCAGTTAGTCCCCCTAGGTCAGTGTTCTATTTTCAAGGGAGACCCAAAATGGTATTCATATTGTTATTAATAATAATCAGTATTCTATTAATTCATATTATTAATTACTGGTGTTTTGTACAGTAAGCACACTCTGAAGTCCTTTTCTGGCTGAAACAATATGTGCTAAAGAAGATGATTTTGCTAGTTATAGTAAATAAAGTTGTGTAGCTTCTGTCTTCTGACTTGAAGTGTTATGTAATACTTTATTCCCAGAACTGTTAGAGTCGAAAATAATGCTGTAAGGAAAGGTTAAAACACTTGGTGACATGCTTCAGAAAAGTAAGGCATAATTTGAAACAGGCAGTTGCAACCTGAGTCTTTGCTGGATTGCCACATTTGGAACAGATAAAAAATGGACAAAAGATGCACCCTTTCTTTTGTTCCTTGTCCAGCCCATTTCAGTAATTAAATGTGCACTGCTTCACTTTCATAAGTTATTTATTGTGCTAGCAACAGTCGTGAATAAAGAGTAAATGTAGTTAATGCAGCAGATGAAAAAATATATAAACATTCTGCTGCATTAAATTCATTTGCCTGGATACTGCATTGTGTCTCATTTGTGACTGTGCATTTGTAATGTCTACTCACTGTGACCAACATCTCAAACCATAAAAAAGGCTTTGCTGTAATACCTATGATCGACTATGGACAACCTGTCCAAAGAAGAAAGCATCCTTTAGGCAACCAAGTGTAATAGCAACAACTATCAGTTTTGTAACCTCTACCCACGGTGACCAACATCTCAAATTATCAAAAAAACTTATGTTATATTCCTATGATTGCGTGTGGACAACCTGACCTAAGAAGAAAGCACCCCTTATACAACCAAGTGAAATAGTGACAACTATGAGTGTACATTTGCATATAAGTATATCATGTGCATATAAAAACAGCAAATGCATATATAAAAAAGCCAGTAAGTAGTTGCTTTCAGGTATACAACTGGAACTAATGCTTAATAACTCTGTGTGCAGAGACAGACAAAACTGCTTATAAATATTTCACTCTTAACACCGCTCTGACCCCTCCACTAACTAGTTCTAAAAGTGTACCCCAGTTAAAACTACTTTAACATTAGGCTCCTCCATTTAAATTGTAAAAGCCCCACGGCAACTTACTTATGCCTTAGCCTGGTGAGTGGGACATCAGTGTGCCTGACTATAGAGGCACTTATGACTAAAGTGTTGCGTACGTTGTCTTGCCTTAGGAGCTATTGTTGGGTGGCACACTGGTGTTGTGAGCTGTGTGTCACTTTGAAGCAATGATTATTGCTTCATCTAAGTATAACTGTTCATATACATGTGTGTGTGTTCCTTGAGTTATGCTTTTTACTATTTTTTTGTTGGTCAAGTCCAGGCTGCGATTGTTAGAGGGGCACTGCACACCTCTGCAGCACTAATATTCAAAGAGTTTGCTGCATGAGGCAGCTCACAGCTAATCAGACATGTATTACAATGGCTATTCACATGTCAGCACTGTGCTGTGTACTGTGTGTCTACAAATCCCATTACCTGTTTTTGTTCATATCCATACTTTTATACTGAGAGCAAAAGATTAATGTGTATTTTTACTACAAAGAGCAGTGTAACTAGTTAACATGTCCTTTTATTTTACTTATGTAAAAAGAAAGTTCAAGTTTTTAGATGTTGTGTACCACTGCTGAGACGCAGCATGAAAAGGTTTCTTATGATGATTGTTTTCTCTTCTGATGGCTACAGCTTACAGCTCCCTGGTTGCCAATTAAAATAATCAGACTATTCCGACAGCATAACTCACAAACAACTAGAAAATCAAGTGCAATAGCGAACAGTTTGGGAAACCAGAAATGTGTTGCCTGTTAGAATGTTCATAAGCAAAAAACACAAGAGTTCACCACAGAACGCCAAATTTAATGAATGAAGCTTTCGGGTTCTCAACCCTTCATCAGCATACACAATCATTTAATTAATTCCATTTATATAGAGGTATAATTAATATCACATGATCAAAACCAGCCACTAAAAAATCACACTCATAAAAAGACCTATTATAATATAAAATACACAAACTTTATACAAAAACTATAAAAATTGCACATAAAAATTACTATTAACTACTATTATGTTATAAATTATCTTGCTGTCGTTTCACTAATACAGGCTTTATACTAGTGGCATTATTAAGGCCAGGACTAACATCAGCCTGCAGTCTAATTATCCATTGTAACTCCTTAAGCTCTAATAAGTTATTTAGATCACCACCTCTTACTCCCAAATCAACTGTATCTATACACCTAAATTTAAACCTATGTGTTGCATTTTCCATTATGTGCTTATATAAGGCATTTGTTTGAACTTTCCTGTTTATTTCTGATTTATGTTCTATGACCCGGTCCTTAAGCCTTCTTGTTGTTTTTCCTACATAAAATTTTTGACAACACATACAGGTTGCAAGATATACTAATTTGGATGTGTTACAGGTGGCTGTACATCTAAATACAAATCTAATATTAGTTACTGGATGTCTAAAACATTCATTTGCTTCTAAAATATCATTACAACAACTACAATTATAACATTTAAAAGTACCTAACTTGCCCTGTATTGAACATGATTGTTTGCTAAAATCCTTATAACACAATGCACTTTTTAGTGATTGCTGATTTCTATATGCAAAACTGGGTTTTGATCCTATTATTTTCTCTATTTCAGACATGGCCATCAATATTGGCCAATTTTTTTCTATAATTTTACAAGTTTGATGTGTGTATCCATTATATGTGGTTACATACCTAATTTTGTCATCATTTACCTTTGTTTGTGTCATTAGCTCATGTGATATTCCTAATGATGAAGAATTGAATATTGGTTTATATTCCTGAATTCTACCATTATTTACTTCATTAATAATTCTTTTAATCATAACTTCTGAGTATCCACTTCTTATAAATTCATCCTTTATTCCCATTATTTCATTTGCATATAGATCATTTTCCGTTGTCAACCTACTTACCCTAATTAATTGTGACTTGACTATGCCACCAAAAATATGTACTGGATGCATACTAGTTCTCCTAAGATATCTTGTTACATGCACATCTTTCTTATGTATCATGGTTTCTACTTTCTTATCTTTTTTTTATAGTTTCACATCCAAAAATATCATACTATGTACAGAATAATTCATTTTAAACTTAAAAAATTGTGTAGTGTTATTTAAATAAGATAAATATATTTGTAATTCATCCTCTGTTCCTTCCCAAATGAAAAAGCAATCATCGACAAATCTGGTGTAACATTTTACATATTTGTTAAACACATTATCATCATTTAATATATAGTTCTTCTCCCAGTAATAAAGAACTAGATTAGCAAAGGTATTTGCCACTGATGTTCCCATGGCTACACCAGTTAATTGCCTATATGGGATTTCATTAAAGACAAACACATTTTTTGTTAACACCAAATCCAGAAGTGAACAAAGATTTTCAATTTCACTAGGCTGTACAACAGAATACATTAATAAAAGCCTCCTCACAGCTTCAACACCATATTCTATGGGTATAACTGTAAACGGTGAGTCTACGTCAAGTGTTACAAAGATGTAATTTTCTGTAGCATTCATATACCGTTATTCAATTTATATAAAAAGTGTATTGTGTCTTTTATAACAGTGGTACAGTGAGATAAAACTTTAGATAACTCTTTCTGCAAATATTTGGAAATGGGTTCTGTCACCCATCCCTTTCCTGAGACTATAGGTCTCAGCGGTGGGTTAGATAATGATTTGTGTATCTTGGGTATCCCATACATCTGCAGTATTCTGGGACATGGAACAGAGAAATAATTAAATAGTTCTAATGATATTTGATCATTTAGTTGCATTTCATATATTAGCATGTTTACCTGCATTATCTGATTTTTTTACTTCCAAAAATTTTATTTTTTCAAATGTGTTAATATCAGAAAGAAAGCTGTTAAACGCATCCATATAATATCTCCAGTCCATTATCACAGTAGCCCCACCCTTATCAGCCTGTTTAATTATTATATCATTGTTATTTTTTAAGCTGGTTAAGGCTTGACATTCATAATATGTTAAGTTGTACTTTGATACTTTTTCATATTTCTTAGCACACATTAACCTTAACTCTATTTCCACTATATTTACAAATGCTGTTATGACAGGTGATAATTGTGGAACAAAAACACTCAATTTCTTATAGCAAGTACTATTAACAACAGAATTAGAGAATAATAGTTTTAACATTAAATTTCTAGCAAACAATTTTAAATCTATTATCATGTTCACTACATTGTCCATAGTAAAGGGAACAAATTTTAAACCAATGATTATTGCTTCATCTAAGTATAACTGTTTATATACGTGTGTGTGTGTTCCTTGAGTTATGCTTTTTACTATTTTTTTGTTGGTCAAGTCCAGGCTGCGATTGTTAGAGGGGCACTGCACACCTCTGCAGCACTAATATTCAAAGAGTTTGCTGCATGAGGCAGCTCACAGCTAATCAGACATGTATTACAATGGCTATTCACATGTCAGTTAGTACTGTGCTGTGTACTGTGTGTCTACAAATCCCATTACCTGTTTTTGTTCATATCCATACTTTTATACTGAGAGCAAAAGATTAATGTGTATTTTTACTACAAAGAGCAGTGTAACTAGTTAACATGTCCTTTTATTTTACTTATGTAAAAAGAAAGTTCAAGTTTTTAGATGTTGTGTACCACTGCTGAGACGCAGCATGAAAAGGTTTCTTATGATGATTGTTTTCTCTTCTGATGGCTACAGCTTACAGCTCCCTGGTTGCCAATTAAAATAATCAGACTATTCCGACAGCATAACTCACAAACAACTAGAAAATCAAGTGCAATAGCGAACAGTTTGGGAAACCAGAAATGTGTTGCCCGTTAGAATGACAGGAAGCACCCACAAAAAGCAGATTTCTTGGCAGATAATTTCCTACTTTTTAGGAAAAAATACTGACAGGTTGCAACACTTGTCTGATGTGAGAACTGCAAAAACTGGGGTTGCATCAAAATCGTTTGATGAAAAAAATGGGCAAAAGCCACAACTCCTCCTCTACCGTTGCTTCTCTTGTTTTGTTATGTAATTATACACTACTTTTCTTTCAAATGTAATACTTGTTTTCAGAGATTTTGAAGAAAGGTAAATAATTTGCTACTACTTAGTGCAGCAGTTAAACAGGTAAATATTCTGCATGAAAAAAGGGGTTATTTAATAACTTTTTTACTGTTCTACTGAGAACTCAGGCTGTACTGGTGACTACTGTCCTTTTCTCACTTGCTGTTCTCAGATGGTCATCTTTGTCCCTCCTATGGAATGTAGTGTCCATAGTCTGCTCAAACCCTTTTGGCAGCTGCTTAGGACTCTGGTACCGCATGGTCTGTACCTCATACGCTACTTTAAATTCAGTCTAGCTGGCAATAATGGACTGACTGAATTGCTTCTGGTGATCTGTCATTCACAGTTATTGTAGACTAGTCTATTCTTTTGTCTGTCTTCTGTGCAATATATGTAATACAACATTTACCTACCTAGGAAACCAGGTTGTTTATATTTAATTTTAATTGGATTCCTTACTCAGCATTACCACAGCAACATTGTGATTCTTTGGGAAAGGGTAATATCACATGTATAATGATCATAATACATTGTGATTTGTTGACGGAAGGTGACATCACAAACACTCATATTGATGTCATTCTATGTCCAAGGACTTTTGCATTTACTCTGAAGAGCTGTCATTGCTAAAGCTCTGTTTTTCAGTCAGGTCAGGAAAAATGACTAGGTGGTAACACTAGTTTAAGTAAAAGCAGCATTTTGATTTAACAAAACAATGCTCATCTAAAAGAAAGTATTATTGTCCTGTAATACTACTGATTTTTTTTCCTCATGCAGACTGTCTTTACAGTAATAAGGACTCCAACTCAGTCAGTGGCTGGTGATAGTTAAGAAGACGACTCTGGTTCAGTCAGTGGTTGGTGATGGGTATCACAGGGCCATAAGTATGTAGCAGCGTCAATAAGAAACATTACAGTATGTGATCTGTATAATTATACCGTACTATTCAGTGTGATACCATGCAACTACAAATTCCAATAAAATCTGCGGTGTTCAAAAATGTATTTTTCTCTTTAAAGTAAAACTAGCAGAAACAAACCGAAAACTATAAAAACAACAAAAGCAGCAAGTAAACTGGAAGCCAAAGGAACAAAAATATTTTATTAGCGCTTTCGAAAAGGCTAGTACCTTTCCTTCATCAGACAACTTCACAAACTAACTTTCCTTTTATAACATCTCTAATTGTTAAATGACGTCAGTTAAAATCAATTAAAAAGGATACAAAACACTTAATAAAGCTGGAACCTTAAACTCTACTTTCAACAAGTGGTATAAACAAAGTAAACCCATAAGAACTAGTAGGAACATATAAATCTAGTTGCACATACTCTCAAAGTTGAGCCAAATAAGAAAAATAAAATGAAATGAATAAATTAATAAATAAAATAAAATCCGCAGGTGATGACAAACTCAAGACATGTTTAAAAACCCAACATATTTGAAATTACTGTGAAATTACTTGAAATATTGCTGAACATGTTTGCGTTACATCTTTTTCCTTTATGTGCTCAAATATATTAATAAATCTAATAAGTACCAAATAAATCAATGACATTATAAAATTATGAAATTATAATGTTAAAAATGTATATATAAAAAAATATTATATATATATATATATATATATATATATATATATATATATATATATATATGAAAACCTAAACTCACACCACTACAACCTGTTATGTACATGGACTGATTGGCTTTAATAGCTTATGGCAAATGTACACTACACTCTTGGGTTAAGACCATCATGCATTACATCTAAATAAGTTTTAAACTGCCAGCTTCAGGACAGTGTTATTACTGACTCCCAAAGATTTTTACTCACTTCAGTCTGTACCCAGTGTCTTCTCATGTAGTCTTGCTGGCAGTAACCAAGATTTAACTGAAGGACTACTGATACCTTCCTGTTGACAGTAACCCTTTCCTGTATTCACAGTACATGCTACCACTAATCAGGTTACTATTCTTATACCAAGATATTGGTTACTGGACACTTTTCTCATGAGCCAACCAACATTAAATTATAAGCAGTCTCTTTCCTATAGAGCAGATATCACTAGATTCACCATTACCATGAGGATGCCCTTTACTAATAAAATAAGACATTTGACAGAAGTTTTTTTTTCTTTGCTTATGAATGAACAAGTAAAAAAATATCTTCCTTTAAAAATAACTGGTTAAACATACAGGACAATATTACAGTTGCACAGGGAAAGGACAGTGTTTTGGATGGATAGACTAATGGTGGGGAAACACTACCATGTGAAAATCTCTGCTAGTTCCCTCAAATGACTTTTGTTTCCCTTTCTGTCTGTGTGGATGTTTTCATGATACATGTTCCACTTGGTTATATTTGAAGCATCTAATCCCAGGACCTTGACATATATTGGAACAACCAACTTCCTCATTTGTCATTGGAACCTAATATGATGATTTAGGCTACCCCCACAGCTTTCTTTATACCTAAATGTTGTGTTGGGTAATCCTTGTTGTGTAGTTATGCCCTGCTCACTAAACACAGGTCACCCTATTTTTACCCATCTCTTCAGTTGAGATGCATTCCAGATTCTCATAAACCCTAAGGAAATTAGTGAGTGTTTGTTCCCTAACCTGTAGGTCTTCCAACATTTCAAAATTGGTAATGTGACATCTTTTCCATTCATCTACTCAAAAAAACATAGTAAGGGTTTATTTCTGCAGTTAAGTCAATGGCACTGTTTTCTGGTTTTCCTCTGTGTGCTCTAAACTTTTTTGTGTAAATTTCACTTGTGAGCTCAAAGCATTCTAATAGGGCACATTTTAGTAATCACAAACAGAATCTGACATACTACAAATGGCATGTCTAGCTTTTTAATAACCTCAATCATTGCCCTTGGTCAAGATATGTAAATTGCACATTCTTTCAAATGGCTGAATAAAACTGTCAAACGCATCCCACTCTTTATGTTAAGGGGATAATTCAGTATTGACCTTGGCGTGTAGGGATGAGGTTTCCACATACTTCTCACATGCACTTAGCAAAATGTCGTGAATTCTCAGTCATGTTGCCACTGCTTCTCCCTTTTCATGATCCATCTCTGCTCAGGCTCCCTTGTGGATTCCAGCTATTTCATCCTCTCACTTGTTTCAGTATCCCTGCATTTCATCTACAGCTCTAGTCTCTTTAATTATGCTGCATTTTCAGATAATCTACGGATATATTGGGTCATCCTTTAGCTGCTTGCTGCATACCTGCTGTTCCTGCCAGGCTGTCTCCATGTCAAGTAGACTGAAATTTGACTGCACACAAGGTGGCTACAAAATCATTTTTGTTCAAACCAGTATGTGGGAGTCTTTTTTTTTGTTCCAAAATGTTTTTAATCATTGTATAACACAATGACGTAACAGTATAGTAACAAGAAAAAAAACTGTATATGATGTCCATAGCAACTAAAAAAGCAATATACGTAGGAGAGCACTTAATATTGCTCTACAGATTAGACAGTTTTGTCCAAGCAATTCAATGATAGGTTTTGTTGTTAGTTCTTACTTTTATAGTAGCAATCTCATTCATACAAATGTATTTCACAAGATGAATAAACTCAACTTTAAAGACGAGTATACTGGGATTTCCAATTTTTAGTAACAATTTTCCTTGCTATAGAGAGGATAGATCATAGTAAAAATGTTTGTTTTTTAGGAATGACCTCTGGAACAAGAACATTGAAAAGGATAAAGGAGTCAGAAATTGTACAGTTTCATTCCATAGAGCTTTATAAAGATATTTAAAGTGTAACCAAAATGGGGAAATTATTTTGCTATTAATGTATCCAGTCAGCATCGGGGTGTCTACATCTCCAGCATTTCATTTAATCTTTCTTGCACATTTTTGTGTCTATGTGGCGTGGAAAACATCTATGTAAAAATTTCCATGTGTATACATGCAGAATAGGAAAGATGTGGATTCCTTCACCGACTTTTAAGTTTTTTTTTTTATCTTTTTCTAAGAATACCTGTCTATTAACTTCACTTGAATAATTCCAAAAAGTAACATCTATTTTTGCTAAAATCATTTCTGAAAATTTTATAAATAACAGATATGTATGAAGTATTCTTGGGTGAGTTATTAATAGTTGTTGAGATAAAATCCAAGATTTTTAAGTTACTCTTATTGTATACCTCTAATGAGAGTACGAGCTTAGTATGTATGACATCCTTGCAAGCTTGGATGTCCAGCCAATTTTGCAAACTATATCTGCTGATCAAATAGTCTGCAGAACTTATTTTATTAGCTGAGAGAAATTGATTCCAATACAATAGGTCACCCTTAACATTTTCTGAGTGACAAAATATATCAAACATTTATTTATATAAGCAATGGGAAGCATAATTATTAATAAATTCTTAATTACTTTATTAGAAAACATAAACTTTTTAAACCACAGCAATATTTGGTTTATAAGAGGTGTGAGAACAAGTTTTGACCTTTCACTTTGAATGTATATTTTTAAAATCCATATAAAGATGTTTGTATGTATTTGAGTATCTGGTTCAAGCACTGTCCTATTACTATTAAGAAGTAAGGTTTATTGTATTGATTTCCAATATGCTGTATTTTTTCAAGGCAACACTATGTTAATAAATACAGAGTTTAAATAAAAATCAGTATTTGGAAACCCTATATCTCCTTCATCCCAGCTTGTGGTGTGCCAGAGAAGAGACATTCTTGTTTTTTTTTTTTTTTTTGGGGGGGGGGGGGATACCAAAGGAAGTTAAGTAATAAGTTATTAATTTTCTGTTTAATTTTGACAGTTGGGGGAATTATTAGAGCTTGGCCAATGAATAAGATATTAGGTAACAGTATCATTTTGATTAACGTTAGTATGTCTTCAAATGTGAAGAAGAGTCTGTTCCAGCTGTCTATTAGACTGGTAATTGAGTTTATATGCTGTTAGTAATTAGATGAATGATTTTTTATAATTAGATTCAATAATGATACTTATATATTTAATATACATGCCCTCCTAGTTTGTCTCTTTATGATCTAAGTTTCAAAGTAACATTTTTATTCACTAACAGTGCTTGAGTTTTGTTGTGATTGATTTTTAGACTAAAGATATTTGCAAAGAAGTCTAGATTATGTAATAGGTGAGCTAATGAATTTTCAATATCATTAGAAGTTATTAGTAGGTCATCAGCAAACAGTTGTATCTTGGGGAATAATTGGTCTGACACTTTATATTCTTTTAACGCTGTCATTATTTCTAACATAATTTGCAAGAGGCTCAATAGCCAGGGCAAGGAGTAATGGGGACTGTTTAGTATCTCTTAATATTTTAAATGAGATAGATAAGATCCAATCTTTATATAGCCTATGGACTTTTCATATAGTTTTTTAAATTAATCCTATAATGTTTGGTGAGAAATTGTATTCTTGCAGAGCTTTAAACAGATATGGCCAACTTAGGGAGTCAAAAGCTTTATCTATGTCAAGGCTTAAAATAGAAAGCTCATTTTTTCTTGTTTGCTAAGTCTATTAAGGACAGTAATCTAATTACATTGTCTTGTACATTTCTTTTTTTGATAAACCCAGTTTGGTTTTCTTGAATTAATATTGAAAGAATATTATTTAACCTGTCTGCTAAGATAGACATGAATATCTTGTAGTCAGTGTTAAGCAAAGACAATGGCCTGTATGATGTGCAAAGGTTGGGCTCTTTATTTGGTTTTAAGATGGGAGAGATGATAGAATATTTCCATGAGGGAGGAATATTTGCTGTAGTTTTAACTTCTTGGAATGCATTGAGTAAGATTTTGAAGATGTTATCAGGTAAGAGTTTGTAAAATTCCGGAATTATACCATCTAACCCTGGTGCCTTTTTTGTCTTAAGATTTTGTATTTGCTCCTTTAATTCTTTAAAAGAAAATGGCTTATCTATGTTATTAATATTGTGTTTGGATAGTTTATTTTGAATATTATTAGTAAGAAAGTTGTCTATACTTTAGTTATTACTTGTAGATAAATTATTATTATTAATATTTTTGTAATGTTTTTTAAAACGTAAGATATTTCTAGATCTGTAACTTTGATAGTTTGATTATTTCTAGTGTGTATTATTTCTTTTATATGACTTTTTTCATTTAAATATTTAAATCTAATCGCAATCCTGTGCATAGTTTTGGGATTGAGTAGGATTGTAATCTGATTTTCTTCTAGATTTATTGATATTTTATGCTGCATGATATCCTGATATTCCTTGTTCCATTTACATGTCAGCTAATGCAGATTTGTCATTTGATGTAAGATTTTAGTTCTTCAATTTTTTTTGCATGTCTACCACTTTTTTATCCCATTCTTTCCTTTTTATTTATATACAGTGGATATAAAAGGTGTACACACCCCTGTTAAAATGCCAGGTTTTTGTGATATAAAAAAAATTAGACCATAATAAATCATTTCAAAACTTTTCTCACCTTTAATGTGACCTATAATCTGTACAATTCAATTGAAAAAACAAACAAATCTGTTAGGGGAAAAATATAAAAATAAAAAATGTACAATAAGCTGGTTGCATAAGTGTGCGCACCCTTAAATTAATACTTTGTTTTGTGTGCACACACTTAAACTAATACTTTGGTGGGACACCTTTTGATTTAATTACAGCATTCAGTCTTCTTGGGTAGGAGTCTATCAGCATGACACATCTTGACTTGGCAATATTTACCCACTCTTCCTTGCAAAAGCACTCCAAAGTTATCAGATTGTGAGGGCATCTCTTGTCCACAGCCCTCTTCAGATCACCTTAAGTCTGGGCTCTGGCTGTGCCATTCCAAAACTTTAATTTTCTTTTAGTGAAGCCATTCTTTTGTTGATTTGGATGTACTCTTGGGGTCATTGTCATGTTGAAGGGTGAAATTCCTCTTCATCTTCAGCTTTCTAGCAGATGCCTGAAGGTTTTGGGCCATAAGTGACTGGTATTTGGAACAGTTCATAATTCTCTCCACCTTGCCAAAAGCCCCAGTTCCAGCTGAAGAAAAGCAACCCCAAAGCATGATACTGCCACCACCATGGTTCACCGTGGGAATGCAAAGTGTTGTTCTTGTGCCAAATGTACCTTCTGGAATTGTAGCCAAAAAGTTCATCCTTGGTCTCATCAGACCATAACACACTTTCCCCACATGCTTTTGGGAGACTTGATGTATTGTTTTGCAAATTTTAGCTGGCCTGGATGTTTTTCTGTGTAAGAAAAGGCTTCCATCTTGCAACCCTACCCCATAGTCCAGACATATGGAGAAATATGAGAGATTTTTGTCACATGTAGTACACAACCAGTACTTTCCAGAAATTCCTGCAGCTCCTTCAGTGTAGCTCTAGATCTATTGGCAGCCTCCCTGACCAGTTTCTGTCTTGTCTTTTCATCAATTTTGGAAGGATGTCCAGTTCTTTGCAACATCACTGTTGTCCCATATTTTCTTAAATTTTTGATGACTGTCTTCACTGGGTTCCATGGTACATCCAATGCTATGGAAATGTTTTTGTACCGTTCTCCTGACTGATACCTTTCAACAATGAGATCCCTTTGATGCTTTCTAAGCTCTCTGTGAACCATGGCTTTTGCTATAGCAGGCAACTGAGTAAATGTCAGGAAAATCCTACTAGGACAGCTGAACGTTATTTAGGGTTAATCAGAGTCTCTTTAATTGATAGCAGATGTTTACCCAAGAAGACTGAATGTTGTAATTAAATCAAAAGGTGCTTCAACAAAGTATTAGTTTAAGGGTGTGCACACTCAACGAAGTATTAGTTTAAGGGTGTGCACACTTAAGCAACCAGTGTATTGTACGTTATTTATATTTTCCCCCTAACAGATTTCTTTTGTTTTTCAATTGAATTGTACAGGTTATAGGTCACATTAAATGTGGTGAAAGTTTTTAAACGATTTATTGTGGTCTCAATCTTTTATATCGCAAAAATCTGGCATTTTAATAGGGATGTGTATACTTTTTATATCCACTGTATGAACTTTTCACTTTACCATATAAGATTACTTTTAAAGTATCCTATAGGATAATATCTGAAACCTCTCCATTATTATTGGCATCTAGGTAAAGCTTTATTTCATCTAGAAACCATTCTTTAAGATTGTGTACTGTTACTAGATAAGCAGGTAGTCTTTGGCAGAAGTTTAAGGGGTCAGTATTAAGTGTTACACTGAAGGTAATAGCATTGTGGTCAGACATGAGGCATGATATCAGCATTACATTATCAATTTTGGCCAGTATGGAGCTGGTTACAAAGACTTTGCCTATGTTGGTCTGTGTGCCAAATCTGTAAGAATAGTGAGAATACTTCAGGGAGGATAATATTTTTATACTGTCAATGTCAATTAGGTTTCCATCTTTTATGTAGTTGTTCAAGTAAAGCTTGTGGTATCAGTGTAGGACAAGATGCCATTAAAAATCACCTGCTAATAGTAACTCACCTTTAGACTTTAATGTTATGGTGTCTAAATGTTTTTTCACAGTTTTGGTCCCAATACCCAGTATCCAGTAGGTGTTTGCAAAAGTGTATATCTTTTTATCTAGTTTTAGTATGACTAAAACAAGCATACCATAATTGCTTGAGTATGAGTCAACGATTTCTGGAATTCTCATTGATTTTCTTTGTAAAATTAGGACACCTCTTCTGTTGTGGTTGTAGTTTGAACTTAACAAAATCTTATAATCCTTGCAGGTTAATGTGTTTAGATCTTCTGTTATTAAGTGGCATTCCTGAATGAATGGGAAATCTGCTTTTTGTAGCATTAAATATTTGTTGACACTACTCCTTTTCATGGGGTTGTTCAACCCATTGACATTAATAGATATAATGTTAAATATCATATGATGGAGACTGCTATTATAAGTAAAATTGAAAAGTACTTTCCTTGATTTGTTATGACAAATACATTTTTAAAACTGTTATGGACAATATAAAAATTCTAAATTTGAAAATAAAACTGTATGTTTTAATAGCCTTCAGCATTGATATACTATATCCAGGCTTACTATAGCTTTCATAAAAGACACAAACTAACCCTCTCATGACATCTAGTGGGAAGTTCTAGCTACTGCAGGTTAATAGCAAGCAGAAGGGAAACTGCATTAAAAACATACAAAAGGAAAAATTCAGTTTAATATACTATGTATACATGAACCAAGAACATGAAACTGTATATAATTTCTTAAGATTCTTTTTTATCTAAGCAGTCTAAGATAAATTGATTAATCCTGGTAATTGTTAGTTGTTATGAGTGAATACCAAATTTGAATTCAACGGCTGAATATACTAAGACGACGAGCTGAAAAGACTGGTCTGAGATTGGGACTAGAATATTAATGATATTTCATTTTTTTGTCTGGAATTGTTGTCTTTTGACCAAATTTGGATAAGCAGTATTTAATGGTATTGTTCATGTAAGATATGTACAGCTTTTGAGTGGCATGAAACAACTGTACCAATATCTGAATCCTGAATTTCCTGACTGTTGACATCCATCTAAAGCGAACGCTTACTTTCCCAATGCTGTACTGGTCCCCTGAGCAGAACCTGTACTAACACTCAAAAGAACCAAAGTGTATGTACCTTTGTAAAAAGTTGTCTGCACATCCAATGGCAATATTGTAATACTGTGTGCATGCTAGCAGCCTACCACAGAACCCACTCAACCTGTTCTCTCCAGTCCCTTACCCCTTGTAGGTGCCTAGCCCTCCTCTGCTGTTAACTGATCTGTCCACTAGATGGCAGAATTAACCTAATTTTAAATACTTTATTGTAAAGTAAATCAAGCTACTGGAAATTTGTCTGTCCTATTTGCTCTATTGCCCTGCCCTACCTTCTGTAGCCTCCCTTCTCCCACTCAATTTCTCTTAGCAGAACTGCACCTTACTCCTGAGCCTTGCTGCACTGTGCTTACTACTCACCTCATTGATTGTTCCTCACTGACTTGCTCTTCCATTTCCTTGTTTCTGACCCGCTCCGCTCGCCCTGCGGGCTCACTCTGCTTCCCCTACCTTACCCCCAAATCTCACCCCCCAGTGCTCCTACATTTATTCTCCTCTTAACATCCCTCCCTCTCTCCACCGACCAATTCTCAACACTTTCCCACCACCCCACCTGCCTCTTACTACCTCACCCCTTCCCTCCTAAGTCCCTTAACCTCCTCTCTATTACATCCAACAGGCCTCACCTATCATGAACTGTCCTACTCCTAAAAGCTTTATTTCCACATCCATCCTCATCCTTCTACTTCCTCTATACCATGCGACCTGCTATACTCACTTCCATCTACACCATCCACCTCTGCCTCGCCACCGCCCCCACACAACACACTTCCACAACATCTCAGCCTCTTTAGCTCCCTCCCACCCTTCCCTCCTCTTCAAAGTAAAACTTCTCCCAATCACTACTAAATACTACAAACCCAGACATTTTCATTACCTGACACTTCTAACTAAGTACAAACCAAAACAACTTATTCCTTATCTCACTTACCTCTGCTTAGCTGGTGACATTAACCCTAATCCAGGACCAAACTTCTCTCCTACTAACCACACTAGCTCCCACAATAATTCCTCCAATAAATACCTCAAATTCCACACCATCAACGCCCAAAGCCTAAAAAATAAAACAACCTACTTTCATGCCTGGCTCACTCACAACTCACCTGACATTGTAGCCATCTCTGAAACCTGGCTAAAACCTCACATAAGTGACTCTGAATTCCTTCCCCCTGGATTTTGATCACTTCGATCTGACCGCCTAAGTACTCGAGGTGGCGGTGTCGCACTAGTCTACTGCAACCAGCTGTCCTTTACTCCATATCCTAATCCCATCCCTTCTTTCAGTAATGCTGAACTTGTAGTAGGCCTTCTAAAAATTAACAATCATAAAAGCATCTGCTTCATTTCCCTCTGCATTCCTCCAGGTAACAACACCTACACCGTGGAAGACATCCTGTCCTGGGCCTCCTCAAATATTAAACTGGAAACCTACATATTGGGTGATGTAAATATAGACTGGAACAAAATCAACAACTCTAACCCCACCCTGTCAATCAATCTATTTAACTACACTCAACTTACTAACACCATCACTAGACCCAACAAAACCAACCCCCCAGGGTCCACACTAGACTGGATCCTAGTATCTCATCCCAGTTTATCCACACCCGGAACCTCTCTAACTTTAACCCAACTATTTTCTCTGATTCATTCAGGAATACCAATTGGAACCCCCTGAAAACTCTTCCATTAGACTCGGCCATTGACTTTTTCAGTTCAACTTTCTTAAATGTCCTTAACTCCCTAGCTCCAGTAAGAACAAAGAGTAAAAACTAAGACCACCCCGTGGCTTACCAAAGACACCAAAAAGATTATGCTACAAAGAGATAAAACCTGGAAAACATACCTCCAAACTAAACAACCAGACATCTTACTTAAATACAGACAACTAAGAAACCTTGCCAAAAACAAGTTATCAAAGATAAAAAGTCCTACTACATTAAAATGCAAACAAATCATGCAAAATACCCAAAAAAATTTTGGAATTCTATCAACTCTCTCCTTAGGCCAGGTACTAAAAACAATCCCTGCCCCGACACCAGCAAATCTGACCTTGAAATTGCCTCACTATTCAACACCTTCTTCACCACTTCTATTGCTGAGCTAACCAAGACCTTTACCAACAACAACCCTCAACCCCACCCCAACCAAACATCCCCTCCCCCCTACTTTGAACTCAAACCCATCTCCACCTACCAAATAAAAAACTACTCTAAACTAAAGCCTTGCTCCAGTGCCTCCGACAACATTCCCTCCTCCTCCTTAAAAATAGCCTTCGATGGTATTGCTCTCCCTGTTAGCATCCTGATCAATAGATCCCTACTTGAATCCTATGTACCCAAACTGTGGCGCTCTGTATATATTCTTCCACTTCACAAGGGTGGCAAAAACTGTAATATATCTAATTTCCACCCCATAGCCATCCTTTCCCCTTTCTCTAAACTCCTTGAAAAATGTTTCCACCTTCAGCTCTTGCCATTCCTTACCAAACACCAGCTTACTCTCTCCTACCCAACATGGCATCTGCCCAAGACATAGTACCAACACCTCCCTTCTCTCCTTCTTACATACTGTCAATTTAGCCCGTGACTCCAGTAATTTAGTATCCTCAGTTCTGCTGGACTTATCTAAAGCTTTTGATACCATCTCCCACACCCACCTTCTAAATCATCTGTCTTATCTCAGTCTCTCCCACAAAACTCTCTCCTGGTTCTCCAGCTATCTTTCCGACAGGTCCCAGGTTGTCAAATGGAGCCAGGCCACCTACACCTTCTGTCCTACCCTCACTGGAGTACCCCAAGGATCCATACTTGGCCCAATTCTATTCAACATCTTTATTAACGACTTTTACAAGGCCATACCCAATACTAAAATTGTTCAATATGCTGACAATTCTACTTTGATCTGCTGCACCTCCAACTTAACAGATCTCCAACTACTGACACAAGACAGCCTTCTCAACTACCGAAAACTGGATGCTCCAAATCGCCTCTCATTAAATGCTAACAAAACTAAAATCCTTCTATTCTCTCCTTCTAAGTCCTCCCCTATTGATAAAAACTAATTCCAAGTAACCAACCATAACAACTCCATTTTAGAGTTCGTTCCCTCCGCCAAACTTCTTGGTGTAACCATTGATGAACACCTAAAATTGAATACTCACGTCCAGCTAAACATAAAGAAAACCCACATAAAACTCGGCCTACTTTATAGAAACAACCACTTCCTCTCTCCTGCTACCAGACTAACTCTCGCCACTACTTGTCTCCTTCACTGTCTACTGTATGGTGCCCCTCTGCTTAGTAATTTATCCTCCAAACTAGAAGTATGTTGCAATAAAATCTCCAGATTTGCTACCAAAGCCAAATCTTCCTCTCATCACTGTTCCTCCCTTCACTCATTAAACTGGCTTGAACTCCATAACCAACTTGACTTTCTCCAAATCACGCCTGCCTATAGACTACTATTCCAACCTACCAATTGCCCTGCACTATCCAGTATCCTACAACCATATACTCCCCATAGAACACTTAGATCTACCCACCAAAACCTAATCACCATCCACAAACCCAAGCGCTCAGCTGGTCAACTTCTGCTTTCCTTCACCTTAGCTAAAAAAAATGGAATGTTCTACCCTCCACTCTTAGGACCTGTGATAACCTCGAAAACTTTAAAACTCTTTTTCATTCTCACCTTTACTCAAACAGGAAATGCAACTGTACTCTTCACCCTATACCTCTCAAGGTCTCCTCCACTTTTACTCCTGGCTAACCACTCACCAAGCTAACCTTGCTCATTTGTATTTTGTATAAATAACTATACTGTAAAATCTAGCCTCAAGGCCATTTGCCTGTCTTTTACACCTAAACAAAATTGTAATTGTTTGTTTCTTTATGAATGCTACCTGTTTATTTGTCAGTAATGCAAAGTTTTTTAGTAATTATTCATGTAACTATGTATTATTGGAGATTTTCTCCCCGGGTCTCCACTGAAAACTGGCTCCCCGAGCCCAGTGGACCTCCCCAGTCATCAAACTGGAATAAACAAATAAATAAATAATAAATAAAATAATACAGGACTGTAATGTCATTAAAGTAGACAGGAAAAAGGATGCATTTAAAACTGTCACTGTCAGAAACATATTTGTAATTCTTATTTAAATGTAATTGTAATTCAGATTGAAAATATCACTATTTACAGTAAAATATATGCTTATACTTTTTAGATAAAAAAATAATTGCTAAATGAATGAAAACACAGTTCAAACAATCATTCTTGAATCTGACTGGCTGTTAAGAGTTCAATGAAGAGAAACAGGTTCAGAGGTCACTTCTTGTAAGACAGCACAGATTGTTTCTCATGAGTCTGTGAGCTAACTGAAGCCTTTAGAAGCTTGAGCTTGTGACAAACATTGTCAAAATTCCATCAAAAAAGTAAGTAGGTGGGAATATTCTAGTGAAGTGAAGTTTTTAAGCATAACTTGTAAAATGATGAATATTTAAAATAAAGGCTCCAAATTACCAACCATACACATCTATAAGATATATTGGCTAAAAGGAGCATATTGCAGAAGTTTAGTTAAGTAGTAAATGTATATATAATAATAACATTTCACCACTTTCTTTTTAATTACTTTACAGTAACACAGTAAGCATTTCTCTCTCCAGTGATTAAATACTATGACACTAGAAAGGGAAGGCACATACATGAAAAAATAAGTATAGGATATAAAAGAAATGTATATAAGTATATGAAATGAGTAAGTGATTTTATACCATTTCACTAGTGTTATCCCATGTATATAAATAGATAAAGGTATAAAATACTAGTTAGTAGTTGGATAAGATTTTGATTTACTTGAAGTTTGAGTAATATATATTATCTATAAAGTTAGCATTTGTCAAAAGATTTTAATACTCTTAACATATACTGGAAGAATCACGCAGATAAAAATAAGCAAAAATGTTTATTTTACATGCATGGAGACATGCTACAAAGTACATGGTATGTCAGCAGTCTAAATTCTGTACACTTCACATGGGTTTTTATACCCTTCCCTGCACATACACAGTGGCTGGTTACTAGACAAGGAATTTCACTCAAGGCTGTAATTCACATCCTGGAGCCTTAGATGGTCAGAGGTCAGGCACAAGATAAGCTTGTGCCTGGATCAAGGTATCATCTGTGCATTCCTCTTTGGTCAGCAAATTCTTTACAAGAAAAACAACTTATTTTAGCTTATTTCTTTGCACGCAATGCAGTTTCACATTTTAACCCTTACTATACATGATACAAAGATGTTGAACACAAAGATTCTTACTACATTCCCCCCTAACAACACTTTGTATCATCAGTAATACATTTTATTTCATACAGTTTTTCGCATGACTCATGTTCTGTATATTCAGAATAATAAGCTTTAGTTGCATTGGCAGACAATACATTTGATATTATCATTCGGATGCAAGGAATGCAGCAACAACCCAACAGTAGGAATATAATGGCACCAACACATATAGCAATTAAGACATTCATAAGTACTGTTCCCCAAATTCCAAACCAATTTTGGAAAAAGTCAGTTAATGGATTTTGTCCTGGTTTTGTAAGTTTAGAAACTTGTTGTAGGATCTCCAGATGGCTGTTAATGTCATATTCGTTGTCTGTAATGAATGGACAACACTCGCAAGTACCTCCTTTCGCCACTAGGGTGAAATCGAGCGCCATACAATTCTGCAATGCTACAGTCCTTATTGCAGTTAACTCATCCGTCACCAATTCTAGCGCAGAAAAAGTTACATTGCTCAGGGCTTTTAACAGTTTTGACAGTTTTCTGAGCTCCCAAATGGATTTTACTGTCCCATAAGCTGGAAGAATACCAGCCCAGGAAATAACATCATCGCCCAAGTCCATGTGTGATAGCCCCTTGCTGCTACTATGGGCCAAATCGTGTTGATAGATCCAGGATGCATCAACGTTACCTACGGGATTAACAGGTTTATTAACAGCACGTGCATTTCGTATTTTACCTTGGGGAAGAGAAAATGTATGTCTTATAGCTGGTGCTAAATAACCCAAAAAACAACTGCCTGACCAATTCCTTGGTAACCATTTGTATGCTTTTCTACCACAGATAAAATAACAATAATTTACTTTAAGTGTAATATTGACTGGAACAGAGTGATTTCCTTTGTCTTGCAGCTCTTTAAACAAAAGGTCATACACAGATAACATTTTTTCAAAGAAACTTGTGCCATTAATAAGCCCTGTACTATTAACAAGCACTCTTATAGGCTTGAAACTCGTTGTACAGTGCCCATCTATTGTACAGTTATGAATTATGGTTACATTACACTGACTCCATCCAACCTTACAGTTCCATTCTGGTGACCCATGAGGGGTAATGCTATTTTGTCCTTTAAGGCTACATTTGAAGTTTTAAATAGTAAATTAGTCCATGTATCATTTGCCCCCAAAGGGACTGTACCTAACATTAGACCACCATGTACAGTAGGGATAGCCGTGCATATCCAACAATTTGAAACATTAAAAGATAGAGCATATGCATCATCTCTCTTTACTTGGCTAGTCTTGTTTGAAAAATAAAAACGGACAAAACAGAAAAGTAACAATCACACTTATTAACAACAAAATTAGTTTGGAATGCTTTTGTAGGAAAGGCTACTCCCTTCTGGTATATCTCTGCATTGCTACAATAGTCAGATATTCATACAAAACAAGATTACTACTAATCAGTGTTCCTCAGGGGAACTCAAGTTTTTGTCCAATTCAAACTGTTTTACCAGTTTAGTGTGTCAGATGGATCCACGATGTTCTTTTTTTTTTATTCGGACTGCTGTAGGTGTTGCTATCAAAACCTGGTATGGACCTTCCCACTTGGGGGAGACCCACGTCTTCCTCTTGACAATTTTAATCCAAATCCAGTTCCCGCTTTTCGCTTCCAGGATCCTGTTGTTCTTCTGATCTGAAAAGCAATCATTCGTTAGAGAAGTGTTAGTTCTGGTCAGCAACAATTTCCTCATGTAATCTGCTATCTCTTCACCCCCCTCACATTCCGCAGGCAAAAATTTTGCCACTGCGGGACGTATGGGCGCCAGAAATGTCAAAAGATTTTAATACTCTTAACATATACTGGAAGAATCACGCAGATAAAATAAGCAAAAAAGGTTTATTTTACATGCATGGAGACATGCTACAAAGTACATGGTACATCAGCAGTCTAAATTCTGTACACTTCACATGGGTTTTTATACCCTTCCCTGCACGTACGCAGTGGCTGGTTACTAGACAAGGAATTTCACTCAAGGCTATAATTCACATCCTGGAGCCTTAGATAGTCAGAGGTCAGGCACAAGATAAGCTTGTGCCTGGATCAAGGTATCATCTGTGCATTCCTCTTTGGTCAGCAAATTCTTTACAAGAAAAACAACTTATTTTAGCTTATTTCTTTGCACGCAATGCAGTTTCACATTTTAACCCTTACTATACATGATACAAAGATGTTGAACACAAAGATTCTTACTATAGCATTCTTGTGGGAAAGATAATAGGACAGAAAATATTTTTTATCATCTGTGTATGATTCCACGTTATTTTTTTAAGGGAGAAAACAAAAACCTGCATGAAGTTTGAAGTTATATATAATCATGTGTCTCTGGGTTTCTTTTTTTTTTTAATAGTCTACTCAGTTTTTGAAGCTTGTTTTTTTAAGTTCATTGAAGAATCCATGGGTACGGGTTGACTTAAGATTATTTTTTTGGACAAATGCAGATGCTTCTTCGAGAAAGTCAAACATTTTCTTTCCTTATGGCAGGGACAGTCTTATTCTTGCTGGGAATATGAGTTGTGCTTTGATTCTTTCCTTTCTTTAATGATTTTATTAGAGGGACACATGCTATTCTTTTGGACATTACAAGGGGTGAAAAGCCGTTGTCAAACCTGATAGCTGGTCACCAATTTTTAAAGGAGCAAGGGACCAGGCAGTTCTTAAAACAAGGTCTTTTTCTTGAGTGGAGATCAATCTTAAATTACTAGATCTTGGATGGCTGTTTTTACTGGATAAAAAAGTTGTAGTTAAACACCTGTGTGCCCTTTCTATCTCGAAGGATAGCACTTCAGGTAGGTTTAGGATTTTAGGAATCCAAGAAGTCAGGAAATTAATCATATTGTCCCCCTCCATCTGCTCCGTGATGCCATAGATTCTTATGTTGTTTCTCCTGGTTCTATTCTGAGTGTTGTCTATCTTTTCAATGAGTCTGGTGTTTTCTTGAAGAAGAAAGTCTATGTTTTTCTCTCTTTCTGTTAACCTGTAGTCTATATCTGTTACAGAATCTTCCAAAGCAGCAATATGGGCAGTTTGTTGTTTAAGGACTTCATTTAATAAGGTCATTTGTTTGGTGGAATCTTCTTTTATATTGTCCACTTTTAAGTTTAATTTGTCTGTTTTGCCCACCAAGTCTTGAACTGTAGTAAGGATTGCTTGTATTTCTTCATTGGAGTTTCTTGCTGAGAAAATGTGGAGCTGCTCATCTTCCTTTGTGAATGTGGTTTCGATGTCCCTTCTATTCGAAAGTTTGGAAGGAAAATATGAAAATTTTAGCTTAAACATTACACCAACTTGTAGCTTACAACTTCCAGAATCTGGTTTTAGTAGTTTCAGGTCTTGTTGGTGAACTTAAATAAAAAATCCTGTCAGGAAAAAATGAAGACTATAGAGCTCAAGAACTCTGCTGCTTTCAGCTTGCCATCCAAGGCAAGCCCCCCCCCCCCGCCATGTGGCAGTCTTTTTGATCTGTATTCCTTAACTAGCTCTGCCAGTGTCCTAACTAATGTGACTCTGCAATGTATATTAATATATAGTTTTATTTGTAGCTGCAAGAGTGGACACGTTTGGATGATAAGACTGTTTGCAGGCTATAAAAATTCAGTTTACAATATGTCTGCATTACTACAAACCAAATGTGTGATGAGCAGGGTTACAGACCTTACATTCCACACCATTGTCAGAGGTAATGTGACAAATGGAAGGAGTACAGCTGCCCACTGCAGACACAAAATAATGTAAGGAATAGGTGTTTGGGAGGCTAAATTTGCATTTATTACATTTGTTGTGAAAGCAAGGGGTGATTGGCCATAGGAATTTATTGCAAATGTGCTCTCCTGCTTTGGATTATGACCATCACCTGTCACGTCCAAATAAGCTTTAAACTGGTTGTGACATAACATGGTTGTAATCACTGCCTCCTCAGGATTTCACCCACCTCAAAGTGAACCCAGTACCTTCTAATGTAATGTTAGCAAGAGTAATTAAGTCTTAACCAAACTATTTATTTTTTTCTCCCCTTCCTTACACACACACACACACACACACACACACACACACACACACACACACACACACACACACACACACATTGTTTCCCAGGAGGAACCACTACAGTGAGAAGATTCTTTCCTGTAATTGTGATAAATGCTGCCATGAATAAGGTTACTAATTTGTAGATAAAAAAAAATGACACCTCAGACAATTAACTGTGGGGTAACTTGAATCAATACCAAGCAGTAAGAAACAACAATACCACACAGAAACACGACTGAAATAAATCAAGCGTGCGGAAAACAACCACTGTTTGTCAAACTTAAAATAAATATTTAATGGCAAAAAGGGACGTGCTTTCACAATTGCTTCATCAGACCATATTAGTAACAAAGCCACATAAGTAGTATCAAATATCGAATTAACTCTAAAATCAACCAGTAGCAACAATAGGGGTCTCACGTTGTCATGATACAGGTTGTCACATGATGTATCAGAGCCTGTCATTCATATAAACCCCAATCCACCTCTAAAAGGGGGACATTCTTAAAAAAACATAAATAGAACTAATGAATAAAAATAATCCACCTGTGTGACCACAAAAAAGCATAAAACTAATAATAAAAATCATTATTCTATAACATCTTCTCAAATTCCTTATGTTTAATATGGGTTTTAGGGACACAAAATCATTCAGCCCTGTCCCTTTGTGTCATCCAAACCTAAAGATCCGTTGCAGTTCTATACACTTGGTCTCATTAACTAAATCCCCCATCCTCAAACCTTCATAGACAACTTCTAGGACCTGGAAGATGAACTTGTGCCCCTCACCCCTTTCATTCAAATGCTTAGCAAGAACACTATAATTGAATTCTCTGTGGGCACAGTAATAATGGTCCCTGATGCATTCATGTAAATGTCTGTTAGTTTTACCTACGTAAAACGATCTACGTGACATGCAGTAGGCTAAATACACCAAATTCCTTGTATTACAATCAGCATCAGCCTTAATGTAATGCATCTTCCCATCATCTGGATGCATAAAGATTGACAATTCATCTATGTAATCACAAAAGTATCATGCATTGCATTTCACGGTGCCTAAAGCACTGTCGGCTCTCATTATTTCCAGCTCTTGGGGGTAACGTAATCTCCATTTAAGTGACTTTTTACTTCTATATCCAAATCTAGGTTTAGATCTACTAACCTGGTGATCTTTTCATCAGTATGAAAAATATGGTAATTTTTAGTAATTATGTTCCTTAACTCTTTGTTGTCACTACTATAGGCCAAACAGAAAGTTAAATCATTGTTGCATACCATTCCATTACCTCTAACTACAGAGGGAGAAGAAAAATACAGATTCCCAGCAATGGCCCTAGACACCCAAGCTCTGTTCACCTCAAACTTTCTATAACTCCTACTCATAAAGTCTGTCCTGATTTCTGTACTGAGAAAAAGCCTAGAGGTTCCCAATGCTTGTCCTTTAACCACATGGCGAAAGACATCCTTTGGGTGCATGCTGGTACGATGCACATATGGTTGAAAACAATCTTTCCTATGCATCCTAATAAGAAAACTACCAGCACTGTCCCTAACTATCTGCATGTCCAAAAACTCAGTTTGTGTGGCTGAATAATTTAAGGAGAATTTCAGAAACTTACTGCTGTGATTCAAATGATCAAAATTTGTTCAGTATAACCTTCCCATAACAAAAACAGATGATCCACAAACTGGCGATAAAAAACATAAATGCTTATGGTGTCCCAATGGTCCTAAAACATTCTCACTCTCCCATTCAGCCATGACACGGTTGGCATAGCTATTGGCACATGAAGTGCCCATAGCTATGCCAGAAACCTGTAGATAGTACGATCCATCAAACACAAATGCATTGTACTGGAGTACTATTTCCAAAAGATAACAAATGACGTCTATATTGTGTGAAGTGTACCCACACTTTCTAGTCAAAAATGCCTTCATCATCTCAATACCATCTGAATTGGGAATAACTGTGAAGAGGGAAGTTACATCAAGAGGGACCAGTAAGTTGGTACTAATCCCTTGATCCTCTTTCAAAGACATATATAGATAAATTGTTTGCTATCACGCAACATTGGAACATACTGCTGTAAGACCAGTCTCAACTGCTTTTCTACATAAATGGAAATTGGCTCAATGAGCCAACCAGTCCCTGCCACAATCAGTCTAAATGGGGGAGTAACAGGATCCTTATGTATCTTAGGCATCCTGTAAAGATTGGGTATGAGTGGGCTTTCTACCAAGAAATATGGGAACAAATCCTTAGACATAACATTACCCTGTACACAGTCACTTAACTATCTCATAATCCATTCCCTGCTGCTTTTTGAGCACCTTATTCATAAACAGACATTACCCCAACAGTCTAATGATGAAATTTCAGCAAGTTTTGTGAAGCAAGGAATTCTAAATTTCAGCCAATACATCACAGATCTTGGATACATTTCCCTGCAATTCATGCGATTACTGTCATTATATTGATAGGACAGGGACATTCAGACATCCTGACACAGGTAAGACATTGCACTTGAAGCTTTTAGCTGACTGTAATACCATCAATATATTGTATCTGGCATACTGCACCATCTGTTCCTCCTTTTATGTAGGAATGAACACATGCAAATTACAGGGCAGTGTCAGAGGGCATGCTTATGATATGTAAAGAAAAGCTGGCACTAATGCTCTAGCTAGGCATACTATGGATATGGGAGCATCACATACCTTTAAGTTCATGGTGATGGAGAAAGTCTGGATAGGTAATAGGGGAAGGGCAATCAGGAATAGAGTTGAGACAAAGGAGTTAGAATGGATTATCAGGATGCGTGCAAATATGGGTAAAGGTTTAAATGACAAAATCAGTATTAAACCTGTTCTGCTGAATAAACCATTAATTAGATAGTTAACTGTTTAGACATCGTTTTTTAACTATGTGTAGTTATGTAATGTGTTGTCATTCAGTTTTTTCTGATTTTGTATAAGTTTTAGTTGTAAATGTTTTTGTGCATGAAAGAGATAATATGCACAAGTGAAATGATTTTTATTGGGGAATGTTGTGATTGGTTGGATCTTTGTATAAGAAATGGGGAAATTATGTATTTTATTGTCTGATGAAGCAGCTTTGGCTGTGAAAGCACCTACTTATTACTTGGATTAAATTCTTTGATGATTTTATCAGCCGTGGTCTGGTATCTCCTATTTTTTTTTTTCATTTTGTGTTGTTAGACCAGTTTTCCTACAACACTTTACTTTTCTGCAATATATATATATATATATATATATATATATATATATATATATATATATATATATAAAATGTGTGTGTGTGTATATGTGTGTGTATATATATATATATATATATGTGTGTGTGTGTGTGTTTTTGTGTGTATGTGTATATATATATATATATATATATATATATATATATATATATATATATATATATATATATATATATATATATATATATATATGTGTGTGTGTGTGTGTGTGTGTGTATATATATATATATATATATATATATATATATATATACAAATGCTTCTAATACATCAACCCATACTTATATATTCTTATGAAGAATTGGATTTAGGCAACAGTACGGAGGACGTTTATTTGATATCTGGCGCCAAACCAAAGAGGACTGTTCCTAAACGCACGTATTCTGTAGTTGCGAATACGGCAGCACCAGGTACTGTAAAACCATCATTTATTCCCTTAGGGGATTCATATGTTACTCATCCTAATAAGAACGTTTATGAAGTCTTGGAAACATTTGTATCGGACAATCCGTTTGTGTTTTCAGACTCTATTGTACAAGGAAACAACCATAATAGTAAAGAACTTAATGGGACTTTGAGAGATATTATTTATGATTTTGGACACAAACTTAATAATATTAAGAGTTTGCAAGTGGAAAATTCTTATTTAAACAGATGTATGGAACTGAAAATAGTCCCAATGGGGCTACGTTTTTTTAAACGACCATTAGGGCTAGTACTCAATGATGAATTAATCAATGAATGTAATGTATTATTTGATTCGTTTGGATTTAGTTTTATGAAATTTATTATGAAATGTAATGATTATACTTTAGCTAGCCTTACTAAAGAAGTGGATAGGCTGAATGAAATTATTACACAAGATTTGGTCTTTGATCAATGGCGTACTTTATTTGATAAACAATTTATGTATGCTGACACTACTTCTCAAAAAATATTTAAAAGGAAATGTGATAAATTAAAACGAGATTTACAGCAATATAAGGATGGTAATATGTATAATTGGAAGAATAAGGTCAACAAATTTAATAATGCCACCCAAGTCAATGAGAAGGGTGGGAATGGTAAAAAAAAACAGATATAATGTACAAAATTCATATAAACCTTTAGGAAAGGGATACAATTGGGAGGAAGTGCAGTACAGGAGTACCAATGTCCTGTGGAATAAACAGCCCCCACAACAAGTGAACCACAGGGAACGTTGGCAGTAGAACTTGTACAACCCATTATTAAGTATAATGAGGTCCAATATGGACAGAAGAATTTTTTTATATACAACTACACATCTTTGAATATAACAGATACACATTTTGCCCTGTTTAGAAAGGGAATGAAATTTATTCCTAGAAGTAAATTTAATTTGGTTGAGAATGTTATCCAATTTAAGATGTATTTGAGGAAGTTAAATTTATCTGTATATTCTAAAGGTAGTAGGAATAATGGAATGTTAACTTCTTTACATAGAAAAAGTGTTTTTACCCCACAACTACATCCGACATTAGGTATATTTGAAAAGGTAGTCTTGGATGAAATGTATAGATATGGACAGAAGGGTTCATATACTATAAAATATAACATGAATAAGGACGAGTTTCAACTTATGTGTGAATTATGTAGTGACCCCAATATTAGAATCATGCAACCAGATAAGGGTGGGGGAATTGTTCTATACGAATCTACTGACTATAAGAATGAAATACAAGTTATATTACATGACACAGATCAATATGAGGTTTCATCTATTAATGAACTAAATATTGCATATGGTAGAATTGATGCCCTTTTGGAAGAGTTATTGATAAAAAATAGGATTGATCAGGAATTATATGAGTACTTAAAGGTGAAATACCCGGTTATAGCAACCATAATAGGTATTCCGAAGATTCATAAGAATATGTTACACCCACCATTTAGACCTATTATATCGGGTAGTAGGTCCAAAACTTTCCCTTTTGGGAAAGTTATTGATAACTGGCTGAAACCTATATATACTTTTACCAGTCATATAGTAAAGGATTCATGGGATTTTTTGGCCAGATTAACTCATTCTAGTTGGAAACCAAATTTAACTCTGGTCACCATAGATGTAAAGGACCTATTTACCTGTATTCCTAAGGAAGAGGGTATGGAAAGGTTCATCAATAGTATTGATAAATATACTGATTATACTTGGGATAAAATCAAGTTACTAGAGGAATTCATGAGCATCGTTTTGGATAATAATTTTATATATTATGAAGGGGAATATTTTAGACAAAATAAGGGGGTTTCCATATATACACAAATGCTTCTAATACATCAACCCATACTTATATATTCTTATGAAGAATTGGATTTAGGCAACAGTACGGAGGACGTTTATTTGATATCTGGCGCCAATATGGTCCTCCTAGACTGGGAGCATGAAGTTATTTTTAGCAGTCGATACATGCAGCACATCCAAAGATATGTACGGTTTTTGGATGACGTATTTATAGTATGGGAGGGGGACAATACTGTTATCCCTGAATTTATACAATATATAAATACATCCACCCTCTTTTTGAGCTTTACACACAAATACAGTACGGAAGGCATTGCATATTTAGATACTTATATTACCTTAACACCTAATGGTTTTAAGTCCAATAAATATAGGAAGGAGACATTTAGTAACACATACCTGGAATATAATAGTTGTCATCCTGTTAGGTTAAAAAAATAACATAGTCAAGGGTCAGTGTATTCGGGCTGCTAGAATGACTTCAGAGTATAGTGAGATGGTGATGGAGTTGAATACAATAGGTAATATGTTTAAGCAGAGGGGATACCCCGAGTATGTTATTAAGGATGCTATAGAGTATGTGAGTAAAATGTGGGGAATTAAATATAAACCTTTATTAGGAGTAGGCATAGACAATATATACACATATACAATAGTCAAGGAAATGAAAGGGATTTCCATACGGCATGTATATTACCCTTTAGTAATTACACTGAGGGTATAAAAGATATTATCAAAAAGAATTGGAATATTTTAAAGGGGGATGATGCAATATTGGCTTTAGTGGGTAACGAACCCATGTTTGTTAATAGTGTGGGGTTTAACCTTAAGAGTAAATTTGAACATAATGTAGAGAGGTTTAAAGGACAACTGACAGGCACATGGAAATGTGGACACTGTAATCAATGTAAGGCTATTATGGAGGACCAGGAGGTGCAGTTACATAATATCAGTAAAAATTTCTTGCATTTTTGTCGTGGTAATTGTGATACTACCAATGTCATATATCTGGCCCTGTGCACCACCTGTCCTAGTTTTTATGTAGGTCAAACAGGAAGAAAATTGAAAAATAGGATTTATGAGCATTTGTATGCAATAAAGAAAAGGGATGAGAACAATGCCCTATTTAGACATGTACGGGACAGTTCCAATTGCAGTACTTTCAAGTTTGCAATATTGGAAGTGGTGAAGGTTTCACAAAGAGGTGGGAGTATTAAGCATACTCTGGGAGAGAAAGATGGCAAATTTTATTAAATGCAACTTCACCACCAGGAATTAATGAATACATTACGATTAAACCCATATTGTTGAATAAGGTTTAATTTTTTAGAGCGGTTTACAAATGTAAAAAAAGTTTATATAAGCAAACATATATTTGAATGTATATACATATTTATATAAGTATGGGTTGATGTATTAGAAGCATTTCTGGTTTCAGTACCATATATACTATTATTTTGAAATAGGAACTGCAGATTCTTATTTTTATATAGTTTTTTATATGCTGGTTGAACTGTTGTATGATTGGTGCATTAATTAGTATGAATGTAGTATAAAAATGTAGGAATTTGTTAGGACGGTGTTCTGATGAAGTCTAAGTATTTAGATGAAAGCGCTTAACCTTGTCATAATTGTTTTTTTATAATAAAGTGTTTTTTATACAAGTATTTTTAAACTGGTAACATCTATTATTCACCTATCAGTGGATTCTATTATACTCGTGCTGTTGAGCTGATTCATTGTTGGACTTGCGTTTTTGGTATTATATATATATATATATATATATATATATATGTGTGTGTGTGTGTGTGTGTGTGTGTGTGTGTGTGTGTGTGTATATATATATATATATATATATATATGTGTGTGTGTATATATATATATGTGTGTGTGTGTGTGTGTGTGTGTGTGTATATATATATATATATATATATATATATATATATATATATGTGTGTGTGTGTGTGTATATATATATATATATATATATATATATATATATATATATATATATATATATATATATATATGTATATGTATATATATCTATATATATATATATATATATATATATGTGTGTGTGTGTGTGTGTATATATATATATATATATATATATATATATATATATATATATATATATATAGGTTCATACTAGGCTATCTGCCCTAGGGCATTTATAAGCCTAGCCAGAGTGTGTTTGGCTTTCGCCACCCATTTTAAATTAATTTTGCTATGCCCTTTTTCGAGGTTAGTATACTGTGCCTCTGTCTAACAGTGACACAGAAGTGATACCCGGGGTAAACCTACGATCTCCCATCCACTCATCAAGATTCCTCTTGAAGAGAGTCAGTGACGGACTCTGCCTAACCTGGACTGGGATTTTATTCCAGAGTGAAGGGAGCTTCTGGGTTATGAATCTGTCCCTCCAGCATGTCCTATTTATTTCAGTGTTGAGGTTCAAGTCTCTCGAGCGCGTAGCTCGATGGGATTTGGATTTTCTGAGGTGCAGCATGTCCATTAATTCTGGGTGGGACATGGCTTTATATGTCAAGCACAGATTGCCTCTGAGCAGGTGGTATGCCACTGAGTAGAGCTGGAGTTTCTTTAACCGGGCAGCATATGGCATCTGTTTGAGCCCTTTGATCCTCTTGGTGAGGTACCTTTGGGGTCTTTCCAGTTGCTGCAGGTGTCTGGTAAGGTACATCCCAAAAGGGGCATTATACTCAATTATGGGCCTGATGAGGGATGAGTAAAGAGGCACGATGACCTCCCCTGAGCTAGATGTGAATCCCTTCATGATTAGGTGGGCTATATAAAATGTTTTTCTAACCACTTTGGCTACTTGGTTGTCAAATGAGAGATTGCTATCAACTTGGGTCCCCAGGTCCCTAATTACTTCTTCTGTACTTAATGGATTACCACCTATGTGGTAATTTGTGGGCACTTTGTTTTTGCCAAAGGGGATGACTATACACTTTTTGGCGTTTAGCTTGAGGCCATGGCTCTGGCACCAGTTGTCTGTTTCTATGAGGCCCTTTTGGAGGATGCTTGTGTCGGCTGGAGAGTCGATTATGGCGCCCAGTTTGCAGTCATCTGCGAACTTGGTCAGCCACAGTCCTTCCGTGTTTGCCTGTACCTCCGAGAAATATATACCGAACAAGAGAGGTCCCAGGACTGAGCCTTGTGGGATGCCACTTGTAACTGGTTTGGAGTCTGACATGGCTCCAGCAATTCTAACCATGTGGGTTCTGTCCTTGAGCCAGTTTGCAACCCATCTAGTGACATAGGGGTTTATATTTAAGCTGGTGAGCTTATCTATAATGCCCGAGTGGGATATTGTATCGAAGGCTTTTGCGAGGTCCAGGTAGGCTGTGTGGACCACCTTCCCCTCGTCAATGGCCTTGGTGACTGTTTCAAAGAAATTGACCAGGTTTAAGAGGCAGGATCTGCCCTTAACAAAGCCAAACTGGGTAGGATCCAGTGTCTGTAGGTCCCCAATATCTTTATTTATGAGGTCCATGATGATCCTTTCCATAGCTTTGCAGACCAAGCTAGTCAGGCTTATGGGGCGATAGTTTCCAGGACCCGTTGAGGCACCACCTTTGTGGAGAGGGACCACTGTTGCTGTACGCCACTCTTTGGGTACATATCCTGTAGTAAGGCTGAGATTGAACAGTAGTTTTATGTTTTGTTTAGCTCTTCTTGGAGTTCATGTAGGACGCAGCCTGGGACACCGTCTGGTCCCATTGATGCTGTGTTTTTTGCTTTGGAGAGGGCGTCTCTTACCTGAGCATCTGAGATGTCAGGGGGGCAGCACTCTGGGATAGATATTTGCCCTTTTGGTGGGGAGGGGGGAGAGAAGTTTGCATTGAACCTGTCAGCTAGGATGTTGGCAATGTCTGTGGGTTTGGTGTATTTTTTGTCATTTTGGACTAATTCTGAGCATATCTGGGAATTCCCAGCCAGGTTCCTAACATAACCAAAGTAAGCCTTGTGATTATCCTTAGTGTCCTGTGCAATTTTTCTCTCAAAGCTGGCCTTAGACGATTTTATGAGTGCCCGTAGTTTTTTGCTAATACTGATCAGAGATGCCTTCCCTTTTTGGGATTTTGCTCTGTCATGTAGTAGCTTCCTCCTTTTATTGTATAGCTTGTTTATGGCTGGGGTCCACCAGACAGGACGTCTGTCTTTGGAGGATTGGGTCTTGGTTTTATTTGGGATTGCATGATCCATGCATTCCTGAAGGTGTTCATAGAATGCATTTATAAAGGATTCTGTGGTCTGGGCCATATTTTCCACAGGCCCGGGGGCTTTGAAGGATTCCACCTCAGTTTTGAGGAGTGTGAAATTTGCTTTAGCGAAGTTTTTCACTGTGGTTTTCTGGGCAAGGGGTGAGGTCGGGATGTGAATATCCAGTGAGATTAGTTTATGGTCTGATCTTACCAGTGAGGGATACACTTCTGGTCTGGAGCATTGAGTCCCCATGTTGGTGATGATCAGGTCCAGTATGTTTTCCCCTCTTGTGGGAGTGGTAACAAGTTGTTCCATAGCATTTGAGTTTATAAATTCTAGGAACCTTTGGGCTAGGGTGTTGGAGCTATAGTAATGCTCCCAGTCTATGTTTGGGTAGTTGAAGTCACCCAATATAATGGTGTTTGGAGAGACCTTCATATTTTCCAGTGTTCTCAGGAAGGTCAAGTGGGGTTCCTGGGTTTGGGAGGGTGGTCTGTAGCAGGCTATAAACTGGAAGGCAGTTTTACCCACTGTTAGTTGCACATGAATAGACTCTGATGCTTCGTGCTGTGCCACCAACCTGGAGGTGTGGGTATCTTTGACGAATATTGATACTCCCCCTCCTTTTGTGGTTCGGTCCAAGTTTTGGGGCCGAAAAGCATGGTATGAGGTATAACCTGGTAGTGCTGGGGTGCTCTCGGGAGCCTTGAACCAGGTTTCTGTTACTGCACAGATATCGATGTTCTCCATGCTAAGGAGAGTTTCGAGTGCGTGCATCTTGAGGTTTAGACTTCTGGCGTTGAGTAGCATTACTCTTAGTTTCTTATCCCTTGTGATACCTATGGAGGTGGGTTTGTCTTTTGAGCCTTGCTTAAAAAAGGCACTATGGGGGTGGCAAGAGCCTTTGCCAATATCTAAAAGCCCAGGGTTGACAGGTGCAAGCCGTCCCTAGCGAAGCATCGTGGCTTATTGAGCATGTCATCCCAGGCTGACAGGCATTGGATCCCCTTTGAATGACACCAATACTTAAGCCAATTGTTGAAATTGATCATCTTGTCTTCATATTGTGGCATCATTCTTGGTGAGGGTAAGATGCTACTCAAGGTCAGGGTCATACCGGCCTGGGCTACATGCTCAGAGAGCTCCTCTATGTCTCTTTTCATGTAGTCCAGGGAGGTACATCTCAGGTCATTGACGCCAGCATGGACAATGACTGAGTCATATTTGTACTTGCCTTGGAGTGACCTGAGTGCGTGTGTTATGTGGCGGATCCTAGCGCCTGACAGGCAGCTCACCGTGACCTTCTCCTTGTTCAGCCTGGTGAGCGGGACGTCAGTGTGCCTGACGATAGAGTCACCTATTACAAGTGTATCAGGTGTGTTGTTTAGCCTTAAGGGCTGTGACTGTTCGGCACACTGGCTTTGTAAGCTATGTGTTGCACTGTTTTGTTTTGAGGTAGCAGTTGCTTGGGTGTCTGCTTTGGAGGTCTCTGCTGCTTAGGCAGATTTTGATTTAGAGCCTCCAAGTATGTTTTTGTGTGTTTATGTGTTTGGTTTGCTGTCGTGGTAGGTCTATGTGTGACTGGAATTGTAGTGAGTGTGGTTTCCTTCTCCTCCTGACTGGTTACGCCAGTACTGAGTTGAGAGAGTTTAGCCTCCAGTTTGGCTATATAGTTGCATCTCTCACATGTGTTGGAATTTGTTGAGAGGGGGAGAGGGTTGTCTGTGTATATATTTGTATATATTTATGTGTGTGTGTGTGTGTGTGTGTGTGTGTGTGTGTGTGTGTGTGTGTATGTGTATATATATATATATATATATATATATATATATATATATATATATATATATATAAATACATATATTTATTTATTTATTTATTTGCAGTTGGTTTACCAGGATAGTCCATTGGGCCAAAAAGAACCTGTTTTCAATGGAAGTTACAATAGGTTAAACATGATAATTATACAAGAGTAAAAGAGTCAAACAAATAATTGCAAAGTAGTAGAGGAAACATTACAGCTAATACAAACTAGAGATGAAAGTTTTACAAATAATACAAACTAGTGATGAAGCTTACAGGTGGTACAAACAAAGAAGGAATGTTGCAAAGTAATTAATGAGAAGTACAGTTACATATCAGGAATCCTACACGTAAGGGGTACAGCGTGGTATATTCTTGTGGATACAATAATAACACTAAGAGTGTATGAGATAGGAGAAGTTCTAAGGGAATATTGCAGGTGTAAATAAGGGAAGGAAAGGAAGATGGAAATTACCAGTGTTAGTTATGTGAGGTGAAAGCAAGAGCATTCCCACTGGGATACTAGATATGAATGAAGAGATTTTTTGAAAATAAAATGGTTGGAGGTGATACGAATTGATGGAGGTAGGGAGTTCCAGAGATGTGCTAAACCATGTGATAGAAGATTTTTGCCTGGGGGACGAGTTGGTTTGTAGACTTCTAATAGATTTTGGTTGTTAGACCTTAATACTCTATTGGGTAGGTGCATTTTAAAGGTAGAAGACAGGGAGGGACAGAGGGAGGGGTTGAAAATTAGCTTGTGTGCAAGAGTTAGTTGAGTATAGGTGAGATGCTTGGGTAGTTCTAGCCAATGTAGTTGTTGGAGAGAGGAACAGTGGTGGGTGGAGGACTTGTGGCTGGTACAGAACTTGGCGATTTTGTTGTAGCAGGAGGAGAGTTGTGTTTTCAGAGAGTACTTTATGTTAGTTAGAAGTGGTGCTCCATAGAGAAGTGAGGGGATAAGAAAGGAAGTAGAAAGAGTGATTTTAGTAGCAGGTGTAAGGTAGTGCTTTTGCCGATAGAGCATACCAAGTTTTTGATGTGTTTTTTTA